>NW_027670917.1:0-121133 GCF_964199315.1 Orbicella franksi
AATGACCACTTTGACCATTTGAGTGTTGTTTTCTTTTCCTTAGTATGTTTTGGTTCTTTCTTTTTCTTTTTCTTTTTTTCGCAGAAAACCACGTGACGCTTAGATTGGCTAGTTGAAGTAGGATTCGATCCTTGACAAGATAAACCAGCGTCCGGTTAAATGACCAGGAATTTTCCTTTGCTGTACGGGTTCTGAAGTCGCTGGAGTCAAGTGCTTGAAGATGACTAGCTGTATAGGGTGAGAGAATCCTAACATTTATTTCCGTATTGGCATAATAGCCTTTAATGTTGGACAAAGGTCGCTCCGCTTAATTAGGAAACTGCTTGAACTAAAAAAATTCTCGAGTTCTGCTAGGGCATCCTGGTAACGTCATAGTTTATTGGTGGCTTGTATGTGAAGGTGAGTGTTTATTATTTTTTTTTATTTTTGCAGAATATTTAAAGGAAAACGGTTTATAACGCAGCCAGCTAGGGAAGTGAAACTTTTATGGAAAAGAATAACGCAGAGAAGAACTCCCAAGAGTTTTGACAACATTGTTAGATCGGATATTCCTAGTACTGTATTAAAAATCACAAAAGAAATGAGATTGTCTTTTTTAAGTTTGTTATTAGGTAGTTTAAGAAGACCAAATAGCACACTTTCGATAACCCACTTTTTCAGTCAAATCCTGACCAAAATCCCGTGTCGTGGGAGTTAAGATACCCCTTCAGCCTATAGTTAAGCGACTATAGTTAAGCCTATAGTTAAACAACGTTATTCGTGTCATTTATTTTTTTTTGAATCCATTAAGGTTATTTCAAGCGGCCATGTACTCTTTTTATATTAACTTATTTCTGTTCATTTAATTCTATTTGTGAGCTGAGTATAAATAAACTTGTTGTCGAATCCTTTCAAGTTTTGTTTAATACTACCGCACAAGCTTGAAGCTGGAAAACTAAATTGGGGTTCCTTTTCAGCCAGCACTGATGCCATATCATCAAAAGCGCGTTTCCGCGCGCATTTTATTTTTTTTTTTGCTTTATATCTCAACACTATCATTGTGTCTGGCACTGTGGCGCGTTTTCCGGGATAAAATGGAGAATTTGACGGGCTATTTTAGCCCGCCGATATAAACTGTCAGTTTAGCAATTGTACAGTTAATTGCATAACCTTTCTCGAATCTAACTTTCGTGTCTTCTACGAATTTAACTTTTATCGAACCTCGAATTTGACTTTCGTGTCTTTCAATAACAGCCATTCAACTTGTAAACGCTCGCATGATTGTTCAGACTGTTTTTGTCCCAGTCTTTATTTTCTCAATGCCCTCTCAAGTGTTAATCACAGTAAAAGAGGTTATGTTCCTGGGCAGAAATATGTCTGCTTGTGCGTCCCTAGCTCGCTTTAAAACAACCGTTTTTTATTAGTGTTTTGTCACCTCTATTGTAACTTCATAGTTAATAGTTACTGGAGCTTTCAGTAACATGCGGACACTTAAATTCAAAGCGCAATCGACAAATGCGTTTTTCGCTACCGTCAATGAAATGTTCGACGGCGCCTCCCAGTTTCCGATTACTGCCGAGCTCGCGGTAATCAAATCGCTGAGCACAGTTCAGACAACGAAACAGTGCTCGGCAGTGGTCGGAAGCTGGGAGGCGCCGCCGAACATTTGATTGGCGGTAGCGAAAAACGCATTTTTCGGTTGAGCTTTGAATGTAAGAGTCCGCATGTAATTGAAAGGTGCGGTAATAAGTTAGTGTTCCTGTATATTTAACCGCAATTTTGCATTAACCGCCGCTTCTGAAGATGTATGCAGAAGCATACGAAACGTCAAGTAAAAGATAACAAGTGATGTGTTTATATCTGATGTTTGTCACCGCTGTTTGTCTCATTTCTATATTTGGGAAACAATGCGTACACGCATGAGTGCAAACTTTATTTCAATTCCAATTTAAATAGTTGATAAACTAGTACATCCGAGAAAATCATGCAAAAATAACCTTCGTACAAGATCGAGCAGAGTAACTTACATCAAGCTGTGAAGTTATGAAGTTATGCAATAATGAATAAAAAGATCACAGGAAGTGAGGCTCTTTGCACGATCCGGTCACATGGTACGGAGTTAATTACGCAAGTTACACAGTGGGATTTCCAAAACAAAGGAACTCGCACCAGTCTAGGACGACTTTCCTTTGTTTTGAAAATCCCACTGTGTAACTTGCGTCCCAGCGGAATTAATTCTGTACCATGTGACCGGATCGTACAAAGAGCCTATTTTATACCTGTGAAAATTCTCGTAGTTCGTAAAGCATCGTTCTTGCACCATTCAATCATTTTTTCCACATCATCATTGAGTACGCCAACAGACCACACGCTCGGGTATTTTCTTCGTCGTAACCACCTTTTTCGCAATGGAAGAACAAATGCCTTGCTCCTCTAGTGCTCCAGATAACTCGGCAGTACATGTAATTGAAATCGAGGATGATTGCCCGCTATCACCCGTCCCGCTCGAGCAGGAAAAGTTGGTAGAACCACTCTTCGAAAATGAAGACGGCGTCGCTGAGGGTAAAATTCACGCGTTACCTACCCTGAATTCAGCGCAGAGAGAGGCCGACAATGAAGACGACGTCGTTGCGGGTGAATTTCATGCGGAATCTACCCTGCATTCAGCGCAGAGAGGGAACAAGCGCAAAACCCCGTATTCGGTTAAATTCGGTGAGCTACCCGAGGCAGTCAGAAAGTTTTTGGCTTCCGTAAAGAGATTCTTTACCCAGAAAGTCAACTTTGAAAGAGAGAAAGCACCGGTGACCCTTTCTACTTACGAGAAGGCTCAAGAGAGAATGCTTTGTAAGTATCTTTGTTTCTTTTTTTAATTTTGGCCTTAATTTCCACGTTTGCACCTAAGTGATGATAACCGATATTTGGGTGACGCGATTTAACATATAACCTCTCCTTTTTTATCTTCTTCGCAGGCTTTCTGGGTTACGTTAGAACTACTTTAGGCCGTGATGAAGAGCTTCTACCACATTGCTTTTTGAGAGTTCCCTTGATCGAAGCTTACGTTGAATTTTTGAAGGTGAGAGAAATTCTTTACAGGCTTTCGTATTAAGTTTTGACACCTTAGTAGAAACGCCCAAGGGAACTCACGGCCGGGGACTGAAAACCACATCAGTTAGTTTCGTAAAAAAATGTGAGCCCGTAATACCTGTGTGTAAAGAAACTGCTGAAAATGACGAATATTGGAGGATTTTCGCTATGCACGTTAACATCACAGATAAATTACGCTATGATTGGGACCTATATCTTTTGCATCTGAGGTATTGTTTTAAAGTAACTTCTCGCCATAAATTAGTGGACTTTTAACCTTACGACGTGTACTAAGTTGTGTTGATTACTCACAATGTGTTATCAGCAATGCGATATCTTTTTACCGATCTGCCGTTGAAACTTGTTTTATGCTAACAATAACCTTAAATCTGTTTTGGACGTTGTCTTTATCGAATTAAAGAGAAATTATAAATAGCTAGCTGCTAATAAGTTGACTCTATACGTTAAGAAGTCAATAATAGTTGTTATTATTAGTAGTAGTATTATTCCATATTTTTTCTGAAAGAAAGAAATTCCCAACAAATTGGAAAATTTTAATATCACTGATTTACTGCTTGGTGGGTGAAATTTTTCCTTTCGAGCTTGAAAACTTTAACCCAGAGACTCTTGCCTCTGATGAATTTCTGCTACATGTTGATTCTTTTCTTTTCCTTTTCTTTCGTTTACATCTATTTATTTACTTATTGATTTTTGGCTGTTCCGAGCCTCAATTAACCTGTTCTGTTTCCTCACAGGAAGAACGAAATTGCAGCTCTGCGACGGTTTCAAATCACATCAGCTCACTTCTCTACCCAATCAAATTTGTGCACAGAGAGCATGCTCCTGATTTCAAAGGGGTCCCCATTATCCGTCAGCTGAGAGTTCAAGCTCGAATTCTCCAGAAAGAAGGTGACTTGGAAAGGCCGTCCACAATGGAAGATCTTTCTGCCCAAAATCGCTGGATCCCTTGGTAAGTCTTGGCATGGAAACTGTTTTTTGTTCACTCTGTGACAGGAGAGACTGCGATTAGTACCAGCAATATTATACCTGGAAAAATGACTTGGTTCTGATTGGCTAAAAAAGAGTGAAGCTCTCGCATAACTAGATGTAGACTACAGATTGTTAAGAATCAATTGTGTTAGTTAGCAATCACATGATTACGGATACTAGTTTGAGGCTAGCTTAGAGCTTCAGGAGGAATTGGCACTTGAAAGTAAACTGACTAACCATTGTTTGTTTGCGGTTAGCAAGATAGATCTCTCTTGGCTGCAGTACTTTTATCCTGAATTGTTCCCTTTCCCTTTGTCCTGGACAGCCAAACCTGTGTGAACCTCTTTCCTTTTTTTGTTTTTGGTTTTGTCTTTAAAAAAAGGGAGGAAGTGGTTTCTGCTGTTAGCACCCAGCGAGAAAAGTTTGAATTGACTGGTCCAATGAAGTTCAAAGCCAAGGAATTTTGCGATCTCATTATGCTATCCCTGTATGTGTTCATTCCCCCGTCACGGGGGCTGGAAATCAGGACCCTGGAAGTGCTGTCAGGGGAAGAGGCCAGGAACTTCGACCCAAAGACCTCAGCTGGGAAGAATTACCTGCTTGTCAAGGATAGTGGGGCTATTATCCTCCACTTTAACAATTACAAGACCAGAAAGTTTTCTGGACGAGATGAGCTGTCTCTACAGGTTAGACAATTTCCTCTCTGGTTCCAGTAAATTAAGTAAATAAATAAATAAGTTTGTTTACCGAGGGTGACACATTACAGTTGACGATTGGTAAACTTCTGGCCCTCCCCTTAAATAGATAGAGCTAATTTACAAAATAATATTGAAAAGGGCAAAGACAGTAAATGTAATATTAAAAGGATAAAACATTTATGAAATGGGAAAGCTATCCAAGCCAGCATAACCTTCCTTACAAGAATTCTGTTTGCAGGCATTAATACTGGTGCCAGATCTTATAGTAATAGGTAGAGAGTTCCAAAGTTTTGCAGCTGTAACAAGAAGAGTTTTTCCACCTTCTGTGTCACGTTTATTTCTAGAACAGCGTATAGTTATATCACCATAGTGTGAGATTCTGGTCGACATGTTGCTGATACGCACTAATTTATCTCCAAAGTACTCTGGGCATTGCCCATTTAAGCATTTGTGGCATAAGCATAATTTATTTACAATACATTGATCTCATCATAAAAGGGTAGCCAGTTTTGTGATCCTGCACCACTAATGGTGATCTGAGATGATTTACCTAAAATTTCTACTGATTGACATGGATGTAAAACTCCATCCATAAACATTTGTTTATATCTGTTGATGTTGATTCCATTTTCAAGCTGGTTAGTTTGGCCATTTATTCCAATCTTTAATTGTTAGAAATTTGTACAAAGGCTGTTCTGCACCCAAAAGTATTGACTTATCATTTAGTTTGATGATTGACCAGACATTGAGGTCAATGCCACTGATCTTTTTCAGCCCGAAGACGAGCTCTGTCGACTTTTGTTGTCGTACATAAAGGATTATCGGCCGCATTTGGTTACAGAGTCAAGCCAAAGCTACCTACTGCTGGTAAGGTTTAACCTGTTTTGACCAAGTTACCAAATGATATCCTCACATCTTGTGTAAGTTAGATTTCAACCTCTGGACTTTTGGGGTGAGGAAATTGATCCCAGCCAAGGATCCTCCCTAACCCTAACCCTAACGTTGAGGCATAAAGCTGTTTAATCTTCTCGTTTCACCCCCATTTCGATACCAAGAGTGGTTTTTCTTAGAAATTTCATCCTTCAAGGGTTGGTCACAGTCAGCTTTCACCCCCAAAAGCTCTTTCAGTATGTAAAATTCAGTGACAATTTCTACGGTGGGGTGTTTTTTTTGGCAGATTCATCCTTGCAGGGTGTGTAAATTTCAAATCTTACCCCTAGTTAGGAAATTTTCATATCCAGGGTGGGTTTTCTGCACCTAATTTCACACCTTTTTGGGGTGATTTCAAGTCAAACAACATTTCAGTGAGGCAAGCCTGCAAATAACAGTCGGTCATTGGACAATCGTCTGGTAAATTTGAGGTTTTGACAGGTAAAAGCTTAGCCTGGTTGGACACTCTGACCGGGCATTTCCGCTAAAATGAAAAATATTTTAACTGGAAGTTTGTGGCTGAATATGGGACAACTTATTTTGTTATACTGCCACACAATGCTACGGAAAAAAGCATTGTTATCGGTTTTGTTTTATTCTAATTCTGAGAATTTTATCACGCGCAGTGCGCCGTCTCAAATGTTATGTCGAATTGTAAACATATCACAACAGTACCACTATTCCTGCGTGTTAATTTACGCATTTTGCGGTGGCGTTGTGAAAGATCGTGAAGCCCCATTTAGTCTGAATTATGTTCGTCTGAAAAACTACTTAGAACTGAGGTCTTATGTAATTACTCGTTGTTTGTTGCCACCAAGTGTTGTGGAATTAATTTTCAGTTGTAATACATTGACCTGATTAAAGATATTATGGAAATTGAATACACAGCCCAAATACTCACGTTTCGTTTATCTGAATGCAATCGCTTTCAAAAACTTTAAAACCTCTAAAATGTAGCCAAATGTTTTTCTAGTCCGTATGATCAAAACTCAGTTTAATTTTTAACCTTTTATAGTTTTTTTTACGTCTGGCAGTGTGGTTGAAATATAGTTTCCGTACCACAGACATGTTTTTGTGAAAAGCGTGAATGTACAAATTGGTCACGCTTTATAGTCACGACCGCCTCCAATTCCACATTTTAAATAATTACGCCAATTTTTTATTCAATTGACCCCGAAAGCTTTCAGAGGAAACTTGCTTTCAGAAAAAGTCGAAGAATTCGTTTCGGCCAATTTTCAAGTCTCTGAATGTTATTGTGAGGTTTTATACTGACAAGGTGTCCGTGTGGGAGGTTGTTTCATCCCTTTTCCTGTTCAGTCCCTAGACATTGTGGGAAACTTGTTACATTGGAAACGCTTGTGTGACTAGGGGTATAAGCGTTTGTAAATTTGTCAATTTTCAACAGGTAAATTAATACCAGACATAATGTAAAGGTCCCCTTGCTGGTGCTAGTAGCAATTTTACACTCAGTTGACTTTTAAGCTATTTGAATTTGCAACCAATGTTTTGGCGAAGAGTCTACACTGAAATACCAAAATGTCTCAAATGTCTCTTTTTAATTTATAATGACAAACAATTTTTTTTGTCCGACCAGACTGGCTTTTTGTCAGGTCAAAACTTGTCTTTGTCGTGACAAATGACCTGCCTATAAACAAAAATTATTTGTAGGCTTGGTGAGGTATTTTGTTTTGAAAACTACATTCCTGTCAAGGTTCACGGTTATTATTACGAACCCTAGTGGGGTGTTTTAGACCGAAAGCCACATCTCTCTGGGGTGGCACGATTTGCAATATTAACCCTTGTGTGATGCAAAATCAACCCCGTTGGGGTTATTTTTTGTTATCCTGGACACTTGTAGGGTGATTTCAGGGGAAAAAGAAAACCTTTCTGGGGTGTCTTGTTCAACAGACTCACTCTGCTTGTTTTTTTGAGTATTCACTCCTTTCTCCACTCTAATAACCTATATATATACACATTATATACACACAAGTGGTATTGGCAAGGATCTCTATAAGAAGAGGTCATAAAAATGGAAAAAAACAAAACAAGACAAAACCAATGCAAATGCACTGCCCCTTTTTGTCTCCAGAACAAGAATGGTGGTCACTTCACTGCTGCCTCCTTCTCCGCTCACTTGAAGAGTGTGCTATATGGCCTTACGGGAAAGCTGGCCTCTATAAACATCCTTCGATCTTCGTTCATCACATGGGCATACGACAAATCGTGAGTGGACGCATAGTTATTCTTAGTAATTCAGAGTGCACATTTAATCTTAAAAATAGTGAAGTTGAGTCAAGAGGTCAATCTTTCTTTGACTCACATGAAACATTCTTAGCTTAAAATCAAAGGATTCAAATAATTTATTATTTCTATTTTCTCTTGGGACCATTCTCAGTCCCAGGTGAAACTGGAAACAGTTCTTATGCAAAATTTTAGAGGGCAAACAAATAGTATTATGGTATTTTTGAAAGTGGCCTATTATAAAATATATATTTTTAACAAGAAGTATTGTGGTATTTTTGAAAGTGGCCTATTATGAAATGTACATTTTTTCTTTTCGCTCACTGGCTGGCATTTTTAAGTCTTTGGTCAATCATAACTCAGACATTGTTCTATGATTTTAACAGGGACTGTACCGACTCTCTCAAGGTTTCCTTGGCATCTGCGCTCAGGCATTCACGTAAACAAGCACAAACTACGTATGATCGGCGCACAGCAAATCAGAAGAAACGGCTGGCAGTTGACTTGGCCAGAGATTACGCAGAGGGCCGTCTCGACGAAGAGGAAGATGCGACTGCTGAGCAACCAGAAGAGGGTTGTGTGGATGTAAACAGGGGCGATTTCGTGGCTGTTGTCACAGAGGAGAGCACCTATCAGAATCCAAAGGTTTTTATTGGCCAGGTCCAGTCCATAAGAGAAAGAGAGGCAACGCTGTTGTATTACAAACACATAGGCACCAACTTGTATAAGCTTGAACTCTCAGGTGAAGAGTGGAAAGAAGGCATCGACAGCCTTGTTCCTGTACAATTGCAAGCCACCAAAAAGCGAGCCGGCGTCTACAAACTCATGACTTCCACTCGTACCATCCACAAGGCAGTCAAAGACTAACTCTCTCCGTGCAGTCTTACAGTCAAGCTCCGAGCAGTGAAAAACCATCTGATTTCCCAAAAGCAGTTTCACTTCCCAAAGACCAGAATCAATTCGCAAAAGTTCACATCCCAATTTTTTTCCTCAAAATCTTGTGACCCGCATGAGAGCTTGACTGAAAGTTGCATGTTTTCAAACAAGAGGGCCTAACAGAATAAGAATAATTTAGTTGAAGATAAATGTTATCGTCATTACCGAGACAGGGTACCGATAATTTCTCAGTCGTTCCATGAATTCGTTGTCCCAGTTTCCCAAATGCAAGTGAATGAGAGGTTGATTTAATATGTAGCTTTAGTGACTTGGAATGACATCACCTCAATCATTTGAGCCAGTAATTGCTTTATTGAGCCAGTTAAATTGACTCCACATGTACAAATGCAAATGACAATGATATTATTATTCTTAATTGGAACAAGGGCGATTTTTGCATGAAGTGAAATTCAAAATTCTATGCATATCTACAAATTCTGTAGATGCTTGGCCCGTCAATGGAAGTGAGGCTGATGTCCATTCCTCCCTTTGATGCAAATGGCAAGTATTAATACTGGTAGTGTAGCAGCTCTCATAACTTGCTTTTCTTTGGTATTGTAAGCAGCTTCTATTGTTTTGAAGTCTAAGTCATTGCTTCAATTGTTTGGTCTTTTGTTTTTGGCTAGGGTAGCAACCCAATCATATTATACGCTACGAGAGATGCCACATTACCCATTAAAACTGCCAGACCAGCCCTCTATATAGGGCACACATGAAATTTCCAGTTTTGAACTGGGCTAATGAGACCTCCTCGGCTCACAAATTTTTGTTTCAAGATCGATTGTTTATCCACTCGTGCACTCTTTTCAGTGATTAGGAACCCTGTGAAAGATATTAAGTAAACAGTGGTTGAGCCCATAAGGTCTTTGCTGTCATTTACTCTTTTTAAAACTTGCTTTTTGTATTCACAGTTTCAAAACTTTCCGACGCACAGAGCAGTGCTGCAATCAAATGACTTAATTCTCAACAAAAAAGGCCAATAAATACTCAGATACTTGCTGATTGATAAACAATTTTACTCTATAAAAATTATTGTCCAGCCAAGAAACATGAGAGAGCTCATGCAGGCCTCAAAACTTAATGGGAGACTTAATGGATTTCTGGCTTTATTAGACATAATATTGGTACTGTCAAACAAATGACATGAAATTAATATCACCAGAGTTGCAATTATTAGGAGAAAGGCAGGAGATAGGAAACTTAATACCTGTGCCCTATAACTATGGTAACAGGAGTTACTGAGCAAGACAATAATCTTCAACTTAATATTACGAGAAATGATAATTTCAATAATTAGCTTTCTAGTTGTTGTTTTCGGAAGGTTAATTCTGAATGAAGAGTGCTTTTTGTGTTCTGCACAGACACTAGCAGTTGAATAATGTTGTTTACACATTAAAGATTATTGACAGGAAATTTAAATTGATTGTTTCAGTTGCCTTTTGTTGTTATTTATCTAAATGGAAAATAGGCTGTTGTGTTTTCCAAAGCCAAACATCTACGCAATAGATAGATAGATTCACGAGTGTCTAATGAAGGCTAACAAATATTAGTGGCTTGGTTCCTTCCTGAAAAAGTGTCTCTCTCCTGGCAGACCATAAAAAGTTATTATTATTATTATTGTAATATAAGTGAATGAAGAAAGACAGATGAACACATTGGGTGGCTAGACTTCTTTATTGGTTATTTTGAATCTAAGCAAGGATGATGATGATAACAATCTGTCTTTATTCATGTACTTATATACTTTAATGATAATGTAACTAATAGTCAATATGTATTAGAGATAAGGGGAAAGAAATCAACAAAAGACAAACCAATGTGAAGAACAGGAAAACTAATCAAAAAACTTTTTTTATTCTCCGGATTTGGGTCTAGGCACACATTCATTCATTGGTGCATTTGAGTCCCAGTAGAAGGCATGGGTCCTCTCTGCCAAAGACAGCTACTGCAAGTGGAAGGAAATGAAATGGAATTAAATTTCATTCAATGAAGCCTCATACTCCCCGAGCTGGGGGTACTCTGGATTTCAATTGACAGGGACGATCAAATGATGAACCACCCAAAATCCCTAGGGCCTCAAACAAAACCCCCAAAATCCCATGAACCAAAATTTTGACCCCCCAAAAATCCCTTGCCAAATTTTCAAGCCATAGAAATTTCCAGAAAGCATCAAATGATATCCAAGAACACGTTCTGTTACAACAGAACATTAGGAACAACCCTACAAAATGTTCCTATCTCAAAAATTCCTGAAATGGAAAATTTCAAACCACCAAGAATTTGGACGTAATTGACCAGCAAAAAGAAATAATGATCATAACAATTACAATTTCCTCAAATGTGATTGGTGCATAAACTGCTGTATTTTGCTCTAATTAATCTGCAAAGCTGTAATCGGACAGTGTAATCGGACAGTTGGCTGTAATCGGACACCTGTAATCGGAGAGTTACATGAGCCAATCATGTTAAGTCCTCTCCACTAAATCCACCAACCACAACATTGATTGCAATTACTATGGTAACCAATTCAAGAGACTGACTTTGTAAAATTGTGGAGGTTTAGTCTCTGGTGACTGTTTTGAAAGAAACTTAACAGCCACTTTGCAAGCTATTCTCCATATTTTTAATTATGATATTTAAAATGACTATTAAATGCTCTTTTTTCAAATGAATTTTTGCTTTTGTGGGAAATTGTAATTGTTATGATTAATTGGTAACGGGACATCGTGTCGTCCAATTCAGTCTGTAATCACACTCGTGAATAACAAATCGGACACCCTCTTCGCGGTCATCCGATTTTGTTAATCACTTGTGTGATTACAGACCAAATTGGACTCCACCCAGTCCTATTACCATTATTAATAATAATAATAATAATAATTATAATAATAATAATAGTAATAATAACAATAATAATAATAACAAAAGACATAAAAATAGCCCTTTAAAAACTCTTTCTACAAGCTAAAATAACATTTTTTATAAAGATACGTCTGGTGTATAGGTTTAAATAGACTTGAATTATGGCATGAACGTATATCACTGGGTAGCTTGTTCCCAAAGTTCTGGAGCTGATACAGGAAATGCTCTGGATCCATAGATCCTGATAGAATATCATTAGTTTGGTAACTGACATTTTGATATTTAATTGATATTTTGGTGATAGTAAAATGATAATGTCGAGAAATTATTTGAATCACAATGTGCCTCTCACATATCAAAATATCATTACCACGTGGGACTATTACATCAAATTATTCGCTATGAAATCGTCCCGAAAATAACAAAACAGACACTGAATATAATAATATCAAAATCGGTTGGTTTCGCTGCTGTTTGCTTGTGGTCAGCTTTTATTTGTTGTCAGTAAGGGACAGCATTGTATTGTAGCATGATTTATCACTTTATCACAGGCAAAAGAAGACATTCTGGATTATTCATTCTAATAATAATGTCATGACTTTACACTAGATCGATGGGCAAAGAGGAGATTTTTACTTGATTGAATATTACGATGATATCATGATGACATTTGCTTCCATACGGTCTATCGAAAAATTCGCGTTGGCTATCTCTCCGCCGAAACAAGAAGCATGCACAAGCTCCAGCACTTTTCATGTAATTAAGCAAACTAAAAACACAACACGACATTACTTACCATCCTCACGAGAAACAAGTTTGTTTAGAATTTCAAATTTACCACTTCGCTCTCAAAATGGCTCACAATACAAAGAGAACACTCCGTCACGCCTGGAACCTAGTTTCCACTCCTTCCTCTGACATGACAATAATCCCAGGAAATCAATATGGAATCAAACGCCAGAAATGACCAGGAATTGTTCTTTGCTGTACGGGTTCTGGAGTCGCTGGAGTCAAGTGCTTGCAGACGGCTAACTGCATGCGTGGGGGTGAGAGAATCCTAACATTTATTTCATATCTGATTCTAAAATCTATCAGTTTTGCTAAGACTTGCAACAAATCTTTGGACTCGCAATATTTTCAATGTTTTGAATATTTGAATAGTTCTCTCTATTTCAGCCAGTATCATTTGATATTTCATATTTAAGTGTATATTATTTAATCACGTCAGAGATTAAAGAGTGACACTTCATATCGGCACTTAATGGCTTGCCAGTTAACCCGTATCAAGCTGCTTTACCAACTAAATTATGTAGTATCTGTGTAGGTAACATACTTACCGAGTGTTGTGTTCATCTCATGGGAATAAGTTGACTACTGGTTACGGGCAGCTGGGGTGTATTCCAGCACGCACGAACCGGACAACTTACATACATGTCTTCTCCAGTCTGACTCTAGGTTTTGGCAGGGGGGGGGGGAGGGGGGAAGGGAGGGGTTGAGTGAGTGCTGTTTTCATTTCCTTAGTATGTTTCGGTTGGTTCTTTCTTTGTTTTTTTGGTTTTTTTTTTCGCAGAAAACCACGTGACACTTAGATTGGCTAGTTGAAGTAGCATTCGATCCTTGACGAGATAAACCAGCGTCCGGTGAAATGACCAGGAATTGTTCTTTGCTGTACGGGTTCTGGAGTCGCTGGAGTCAAGTGCTTGCAGACGGCTAACTGCATGCGTGGGGGTGAGAGAATCCTAACATTTATTTCATATCTGATTCTAAAATCTATCAGTTTTGCTAAGACTTGCAACAAATCTTTGGACTCGCAATATTTTCAATGTTTTGAATATTTGAATAGTTCTCTCTATTTCAGCCAGTATCATTTGATATTTCATATTTAAGTGTATATTATTTAATCACGTCAGAGATTAAAGAGTGACACTTCATATCGGCACTTAATGGCTTGCCAGTTAACCCGTATCAAGCTGCTTTACCAACTAAATTATGTAGTATCTGTGTAGGTAACATACTTACCGAGTGTTGTGTTCATCTCATGGGAATAAGTTGACTACTGGTTACGGGCAGCTGGGGTGTATTCCAGCACGCACGAACCGGACAACTTACATACATGTCTTCTCCAGTCTGACTCTAGGTTTTGGCAGGGGGGGGGGGAGGGGGGAAGGGAGGGGTTGAGTGAGTGCTGTTTTCATTTCCTTAGTATGTTTCGGTTGGTTCTTTCTTTGTTTTTTTGGTTTTTTTTTTCGCAGAAAACCACGTGACACTTAGATTGGCTAGTTGAAGTAGCATTCGATCCTTGACGAGATAAACCAGCGTCCGGTGAAATGACCAGGAATTGTTCTTTGCTGTACGGGTTCTGGAGTCGCTGGAGTCAAGTGCTTGCAGACGGCTAACTGCATGCGTGGGGGTGAGAGAATCCTAACATTTATTTCATATCTGATTCTAAAATCTATCAGTTTTGCTAAGACTTGCAACAAATCTTTGGACTCGCAATATTTTCAATGTTTTGAATATTTGAATAGTTCTCTCTATTTCAGCCAGTATCATTTGATATTTCATATTTAAGTGTATATTATTTAATCACGTCAGAGATTAAAGAGTGACACTTCATATCGGCACTTAATGGCTTGCCAGTTAACCCGTATCAAGCTGCTTTACCAACTAAATTATGTAGTATCTGTGTAGGTAACATACTTACCGAGTGTTGTGTTCATCTCATGGGAATAAGTTGACTACTGGTTACGGGCAGCTGGGGTGTATTCCAGCACGCACGAACCGGACAACTTACATACATGTCTTCTCCAGTCTGACTCTAGGTTTTGGCAGGGGGGGGGGGAGGGGGGAAGGGAGGGGTTGAGTGAGTGCTGTTTTCATTTCCTTAGTATGTTTCGGTTGGTTCTTTCTTTGTTTTTTTGGTTTTTTTTTTCGCAGAAAACCACGTGACACTTAGATTGGCTAGTTGAAGTAGCATTCGATCCTTGACGAGATAAACCAGCGTCCGGTGAAATGACCAGGAATTGTTCTTTGCTGTACGGGTTCTGGAGTCGCTGGAGTCAAGTGCTTGCAGACGGCTAACTGCATGCGTGGGGGTGAGAGAATCCTAACATTTATTTCATATCTGATTCTAAAATCTATCAGTTTTGCTAAGACTTGCAACAAATCTTTGGACTCGCAATATTTTCAATGTTTTGAATATTTGAATAGTTCTCTCTATTTCAGCCAGTATCATTTGATATTTCATATTTAAGTGTATATTATTTAATCACGTCAGAGATTAAAGAGTGACACTTCATATCGGCACTTAATGGCTTGCCAGTTAACCCGTATCAAGCTGCTTTACCAACTAAATTATGTAGTATCTGTGTAGGTAACATACTTACCGAGTGTTGTGTTCATCTCATGGGAATAAGTTGACTACTGGTTACGGGCAGCTGGGGTGTATTCCAGCACGCACGAACCGGACAACTTACATACATGTCTTCTCCAGTCTGACTCTAGGTTTTGGCAGGGGGGGGGGGGAGGGGGGAAGGGAGGGGTTGAGTGAGTGCTGTTTTCATTTCCTTAGTATGTTTCGGTTGGTTCTTTCTTTGTTTTTTTGGTTTTTTTTTTCGCAGAAAACCACGTGACACTTAGATTGGCTAGTTGAAGTAGCATTCGATCCTTGACGAGATAAACCAGCGTCCGGTGAAATGACCAGGAATTGTTCTTTGCTGTACGGGTTCTGGAGTCGCTGGAGTCAAGTGCTTGCAGACGGCTAACTGCATGCGTGGGGGTGAGAGAATCCTAACATTTATTTCATATCTGATTCTAAAATCTATCAGTTTTGCTAAGACTTGCAACAAATCTTTGGACTCGCAATATTTTCAATGTTTTGAATATTTGAATAGTTCTCTCTATTTCAGCCAGTATCATTTGATATTTCATATTTAAGTGTATATTATTTAATCACGTCAGAGATTAAAGAGTGACACTTCATATCGGCACTTAATGGCTTGCCAGTTAACCCGTATCAAGCTGCTTTACCAACTAAATTATGTAGTATCTGTGTAGGTAACATACTTACCGAGTGTTGTGTTCATCTCATGGGAATAAGTTGACTACTGGTTACGGGCAGCTGGGGTGTATTCCAGCACGCACGAACCGGACAACTTACATACATGTCTTCTCCAGTCTGACTCTAGGTTTTGGCAGGGGGGGGGGGGGAGGGGGGAAGGGAGGGGTTGAGTGAGTGCTGTTTTCATTTCCTTAGTATGTTTCGGTTGGTTCTTTCTTTGTTTTTTTGGTTTTTTTTTTCGCAGAAAACCACGTGACACTTAGATTGGCTAGTTGAAGTAGCATTCGATCCTTGACGAGATAAACCAGCGTCCGGTGAAATGACCAGGAATTGTTCTTTGCTGTACGGGTTCTGGAGTCGCTGGAGTCAAGTGCTTGCAGACGGCTAACTGCATGCGTGGGGGTGAGAGAATCCTAACATTTATTTCATATCTGATTCTAAAATCTATCAGTTTTGCTAAGACTTGCAACAAATCTTTGGACTCGCAATATTTTCAATGTTTTGAATATTTGAATAGTTCTCTCTATTTCAGCCAGTATCATTTGATATTTCATATTTAAGTGTATATTATTTAATCACGTCAGAGATTAAAGAGTGACACTTCATATCGGCACTTAATGGCTTGCCAGTTAACCCGTATCAAGCTGCTTTACCAACTAAATTATGTAGTATCTGTGTAGGTAACATACTTACCGAGTGTTGTGTTCATCTCATGGGAATAAGTTGACTACTGGTTACGGGCAGCTGGGGTGTATTCCAGCACGCACGAACCGGACAACTTACATACATGTCTTCTCCAGTCTGACTCTAGGTTTTGGCAGGGGGGGGGGGGAGGGGGGAAGGGAGGGGTTGAGTGAGTGCTGTTTTCATTTCCTTAGTATGTTTCGGTTGGTTCTTTCTTTGTTTTTTTGGTTTTTTTTTTCGCAGAAAACCACGTGACACTTAGATTGGCTAGTTGAAGTAGCATTCGATCCTTGACGAGATAAACCAGCGTCCGGTGAAATGACCAGGAATTGTTCTTTGCTGTACGGGTTCTGGAGTCGCTGGAGTCAAGTGCTTGCAGACGGCTAACTGCATGCGTGGGGGTGAGAGAATCCTAACATTTATTTCATATCTGATTCTAAAATCTATCAGTTTTGCTAAGACTTGCAACAAATCTTTGGACTCGCAATATTTTCAATGTTTTGAATATTTGAATAGTTCTCTCTATTTCAGCCAGTATCATTTGATATTTCATATTTAAGTGTATATTATTTAATCACGTCAGAGATTAAAGAGTGACACTTCATATCGGCACTTAATGGCTTGCCAGTTAACCCGTATCAAGCTGCTTTACCAACTAAATTATGTAGTATCTGTGTAGGTAACATACTTACCGAGTGTTGTGTTCATCTCATGGGAATAAGTTGACTACTGGTTACGGGCAGCTGGGGTGTATTCCAGCACGCACGAACCGGACAACTTACATACATGTCTTCTCCAGTCTGACTCTAGGTTTTGGCAGGGGGGGGGGGGAGGGGGGAAGGGAGGGGTTGAGTGAGTGCTGTTTTCATTTCCTTAGTATGTTTCGGTTGGTTCTTTCTTTGTTTTTTTGGTTTTTTTTTTCGCAGAAAACCACGTGACACTTAGATTGGCTAGTTGAAGTAGCATTCGATCCTTGACGAGATAAACCAGCGTCCGGTGAAATGACCAGGAATTGTTCTTTGCTGTACGGGTTCTGGAGTCGCTGGAGTCAAGTGCTTGCAGACGGCTAACTGCATGCGTGGGGGTGAGAGAATCCTAACATTTATTTCATATCTGATTCTAAAATCTATCAGTTTTGCTAAGACTTGCAACAAATCTTTGGACTCGCAATATTTTCAATGTTTTGAATATTTGAATAGTTCTCTCTATTTCAGCCAGTATCATTTGATATTTCATATTTAAGTGTATATTATTTAATCACGTCAGAGATTAAAGAGTGACACTTCATATCGGCACTTAATGGCTTGCCAGTTAACCCGTATCAAGCTGCTTTACCAACTAAATTATGTAGTATCTGTGTAGGTAACATACTTACCGAGTGTTGTGTTCATCTCATGGGAATAAGTTGACTACTGGTTACGGGCAGCTGGGGTGTATTCCAGCACGCACGAACCGGACAACTTACATACATGTCTTCTCCAGTCTGACTCTAGGTTTTGGCAGGGGGGGGGGGGAGGGGGGAAGGGAGGGGTTGAGTGAGTGCTGTTTTCATTTCCTTAGTATGTTTCGGTTGGTTCTTTCTTTGTTTTTTTGGGTTTTTTTTTCGCAGAAAACCACGTGACACTTAGATTGGCTAGTTGAAGTAGCATTCGATCCTTGACGAGATAAACCAGCGTCCGGTGAAATGACCAGGAATTGTTCTTTGCTGTACGGGTTCTGGAGTCGCTGGAGTCAAGTGCTTGCAGACGGCTAACTGCATGCGTGGGGGTGAGAGAATCCTAACATTTATTTCATATCTGATTCTAAAATCTATCAGTTTTGCTAAGACTTGCAACAAATCTTTGGACTCGCAATATTTTCAATGTTTTGAATATTTGAATAGTTCTCTCTATTTCAGCCAGTATCATTTGATATTTCATATTTAAGTGTATATTATTTAATCACGTCAGAGATTAAAGAGTGACACTTCATATCGGCACTTAATGGCTTGCCAGTTAACCCGTATCAAGCTGCTTTACCAACTAAATTATGTAGTATCTGTGTAGGTAACATACTTACCGAGTGTTGTGTTCATCTCATGGGAATAAGTTGACTACTGGTTACGGGCAGCTGGGGTGTATTCCAGCACGCACGAACCGGACAACTTACATACATGTCTTCTCCAGTCTGACTCTAGGTTTTGGCAGGGGGGGGGGGAGGGGGGAAGGGAGGGGTTGAGTGAGTGCTGTTTTCATTTCCTTAGTATGTTTCGGTTGGTTCTTTCTTTGTTTTTTTGGTTTTTTTTTTCGCAGAAAACCACGTGACACTTAGATTGGCTAGTTGAAGTAGCATTCGATCCTTGACGAGATAAACCAGCGTCCGGTGAAATGACCAGGAATTGTTCTTTGCTGTACGGGTTCTGGAGTCGCTGGAGTCAAGTGCTTGCAGACGGCTAACTGCATGCGTGGGGGTGAGAGAATCCTAACATTTATTTCATATCTGATTCTAAAATCTATCAGTTTTGCTAAGACTTGCAACAAATCTTTGGACTCGCAATATTTTCAATGTTTTGAATATTTGAATAGTTCTCTCTATTTCAGCCAGTATCATTTGATATTTCATATTTAAGTGTATATTATTTAATCACGTCAGAGATTAAAGAGTGACACTTCATATCGGCACTTAATGGCTTGCCAGTTAACCCGTATCAAGCTGCTTTACCAACTAAATTATGTAGTATCTGTGTAGGTAACATACTTACCGAGTGTTGTGTTCATCTCATGGGAATAAGTTGACTACTGGTTACGGGCAGCTGGGGTGTATTCCAGCACGCACGAACCGGACAACTTACATACATGTCTTCTCCAGTCTGACTCTAGGTTTTGGCAGGGGGGGGGGGAGGGGGGAAGGGAGGGGTTGAGTGAGTGCTGTTTTCATTTCCTTAGTATGTTTCGGTTGGTTCTTTCTTTGTTTTTTTGGTTTTTTTTTTCGCAGAAAACCACGTGACACTTAGATTGGCTAGTTGAAGTAGCATTCGATCCTTGACGAGATAAACCAGCGTCCGGTGAAATGACCAGGAATTGTTCTTTGCTGTACGGGTTCTGGAGTCGCTGGAGTCAAGTGCTTGCAGACGGCTAACTGCATGCGTGGGGGTGAGAGAATCCTAACATTTATTTCATATCTGATTCTAAAATCTATCAGTTTTGCTAAGACTTGCAACAAATCTTTGGACTCGCAATATTTTCAATGTTTTGAATATTTGAATAGTTCTCTCTATTTCAGCCAGTATCATTTGATATTTCATATTTAAGTGTATATTATTTAATCACGTCAGAGATTAAAGAGTGACACTTCATATCGGCACTTAATGGCTTGCCAGTTAACCCGTATCAAGCTGCTTTACCAACTAAATTATGTAGTATCTGTGTAGGTAACATACTTACCGAGTGTTGTGTTCATCTCATGGGAATAAGTTGACTACTGGTTACGGGCAGCTGGGGTGTATTCCAGCACGCACGAACCGGACAACTTACATACATGTCTTCTCCAGTCTGACTCTAGGTTTTGGCAGGGGGGGGGGGGAGGGGGGAAGGGAGGGGTTGAGTGAGTGCTGTTTTCATTTCCTTAGTATGTTTCGGTTGGTTCTTTCTTTGTTTTTTTGGTTTTTTTTTTCGCAGAAAACCACGTGACACTTAGATTGGCTAGTTGAAGTAGCATTCGATCCTTGACGAGATAAACCAGCGTCCGGTGAAATGACCAGGAATTGTTCTTTGCTGTACGGGTTCTGGAGTCGCTGGAGTCAAGTGCTTGCAGACGGCTAACTGCATGCGTGGGGGTGAGAGAATCCTAACATTTATTTCATATCTGATTCTAAAATCTATCAGTTTTGCTAAGACTTGCAACAAATCTTTGGACTCGCAATATTTTCAATGTTTTGAATATTTGAATAGTTCTCTCTATTTCAGCCAGTATCATTTGATATTTCATATTTAAGTGTATATTATTTAATCACGTCAGAGATTAAAGAGTGACACTTCATATCGGCACTTAATGGCTTGCCAGTTAACCCGTATCAAGCTGCTTTACCAACTAAATTATGTAGTATCTGTGTAGGTAACATACTTACCGAGTGTTGTGTTCATCTCATGGGAATAAGTTGACTACTGGTTACGGGCAGCTGGGGTGTATTCCAGCACGCACGAACCGGACAACTTACATACATGTCTTCTCCAGTCTGACTCTAGGTTTTGGCAGGGGGGGGGAGGGGGGAAGGGAGGGGTTGAGTGAGTGCTGTTTTCATTTCCTTAGTATGTTTCGGTTGGTTCTTTCTTTGTTTTTTTGGTTTTTTTTTTCGCAGAAAACCACGTGACACTTAGATTGGCTAGTTGAAGTAGCATTCGATCCTTGACGAGATAAACCAGCGTCCGGTGAAATGACCAGGAATTGTTCTTTGCTGTACGGGTTCTGGAGTCGCTGGAGTCAAGTGCTTGCAGACGGCTAACTGCATGCGTGGGGGTGAGAGAATCCTAACATTTATTTCATATCTGATTCTAAAATCTATCAGTTTTGCTAAGACTTGCAACAAATCTTTGGACTCGCAATATTTTCAATGTTTTGAATATTTGAATAGTTCTCTCTATTTCAGCCAGTATCATTTGATATTTCATATTTAAGTGTATATTATTTAATCACGTCAGAGATTAAAGAGTGACACTTCATATCGGCACTTAAAAGTCTTTAGAGTCGTTTATCGGAAGCTGAATTCTGATGGAAACGATTTTTTTATGCTACCCTAGAAGGTCCTTCAGCCATAATCAGACCCCTATTCCTCTTGAGGTACCACACGCCATTTTATCATCAAAGAAATATTTTTATCTGGAAAGAACAACTTTATTCTAACAACTACAATATCCTACGAATACATGATATCAATCAATAAATCTATGTCAATCTATGAATGTAAGACCTGGAAAGGGGATTTTGGCTCAGCTAAGGGGGGTTACAAAACAAAATATACACAATAAATAAAACGGTGGACACTTTTATTAAGCTCTTCATTGTGTGTTTTTTGTTACAGAAAAGGGTTTGACATTTGACAATGTGTAACGTCCAATAGGCACTTAGACTGTAAAGACACTACATGTTCCCGTGGGAAGCGCCGAGCCCAAGTCTAAAGCTACAATAATATATTTACATAGTTGTTTCTACAGAGGTTAAAATATATACAATTTTATGTACAACAACATTTACAATAAATAAGACTTAAGTTAACATCGTGTATTTTACAATTCTATTTACAAAACTATTTACAGCAATTCAACTTTTTAGAATGCAAGATTAACAATACATCTTAACGATTTTTTTTTGGTATATATGTTTTACATTTTTTTTTATTATTATTATTACATACACTAATTTCAACGTCTATTTACAAAATTTATATAACTTATGCCCTTACCCTTAGAAATATAGCCCCCCTCTTAGCCCCCATTCCCCTCCCTATTGGCATTTTCTGTCTCTCTCCCCCCCCCGTTTATGTTAAATAAGAATAAATTTAAGACGAGACGGAAAATGTTGCCCCTCCCATACTGACTACCATTCTTCCCCCCCCTCTTCCCCCTCCCCTTCCCCCTCCCCTTCCTCTCCCCCACCCACGTCCCCTCCCATGGCCACCCCACTGCCTTCTCCCTCCCCCTCTTTCTGTACAATCCTTGGCCCTGTGGCCTTTTCTTTTGCAACGCCAACAGCGCACTAAAAATGAAAGAAAGACATAAAATTGTGAGATAAGTTTTTTGTTTAACACATTTCTATTTTTCCTATTTTAGGGAAATTTTCTTGCTAGCGTCACAAACAAGTATTACTCACTCCGATTTAGGACAACAGTCAATCAAACGTCAGATAATATTACAACCAATGAGCAAAAGGCATTACTGTATTTTGCAAGCTTTTTACATGACTGGCGAGTTTGTGTTTCTTTGGCTATCAAGAATTATATACAGACAAACAGAATTTGAAAACTTACTGTTTGAGAGCTTCAACTGCTCTTTTAATTCTGAAAAAGAATATTGTAAGTAAGTAAGAGACTTTATTTTATGAGGGTGACACGTAACAGTAACTAACATTACAAATCATGTTTTGGCCCTCTAAAAAATACAGATAATAAAAACTACATTAAATACTACATTAGCAATAGATATTTACAATGGAAATAGTATAACAATATTTCTAGAATTTGATAAAGCCAGGAAAGAAATTCATCTTCAATAACAGGACAGACGCATGAAAAACTAACGTCAGTTTGTTTTTTTACATAACAAATTGTCAAATTGTCCGCTCTCGCTCGTTGCCGCATCACATAAATTATAAATTCATGTGTCTGTCCGCACATTGACAATGAAAATTAGCCAATGAGCGGGCGAGAATTTCTGCAGTTATCATAAAATATAGTATTGACTGGATAGTGATGTTAGCCTAAGGTCGAAACGTCGTCGTTTTCAAAAAAGTAGTAATGACAAACTTTGGTATATTTACCGCTTATTTCTGCCCTCAGGGCTTCCACATTTTCTTTAGGATCTATAGAGAAACCAACGTGTATGTCAGTTATGTTCTCAACTTTTCCTTTTTTGCAGAAATTTTATAATGTATAACAATGATAATAGAGGTTATTGAAGCTCGTTTCTCACCTCCATCTGTCTTTTCCGGCACAACTGTAGAAAAGACAAAAAAAGTCATTTTCTTACCAATTAAACTTCGAAATCAAACTGCAATTTTCGAACTTGTACTATTAAAAGTTTCACATCCTTTGTCCCTGAAACTTTATTTTTTTGACAGGTTTTTCACATGTTACCTTCTTTCTCCTTTAACTGCACCACCTCTCTTATGTCGTCCCCTGTAGAAAACCAAACAAATGTCATTTTGCAATGAATTAAACCTCAATATCATCCTGTTATTTTAAAACTTTTACTATTCAGAGGTTTCGCACCCTTGTCCGATTCACGTAAAACCTCATTTTTGTTAGTCTGACCTAATAAGGCTATGTCTACACTATAGCGTATAGTTATTGGGCCGGCGCGAAAACCATATAGGATAGGCCTTTCGTTCACACAAAACGTAACGGAGCCAAGCTGCGCGGTCGTTTCTGCTCATACCAGGCCGGAGTATCTTTCATGTCGACATAATGAGCCGTTCGGTATAGTGTAGACAGATCCTAAAAATAAAAATTGACAGTTGTTTATATGTTACCTGCAGAAGGTTCTGTCTCTCCCTTGTTTTCTGCGGGAAAAGCAAAATACTCGTTTTTAGTGTGTATCTTTAGTGGCCTCCACAGTTAGGGCTATGCTAAATTATAACCATCTTTGGCCACCTTTATGACGGGAAAAATTCAGCTTCGTAAAACAAATAGAACAAAAGATGTAGCTGCCCAACCATAATTCTACTTTACATTCCTGACCCTGGCCTTAGACTGCTTGAGTAACGCAGCTCTTTTCAGGAAGCTTTGAATTGAGTTAATCTTTTTGTGTGTTTTGTTGTTGTTGTTGTGCTACAAACAGGAATTTGAGAGTTTACCCGTTTGAAAAAGCCCCTAAATTTTCTTTGTGGCTCTTTTAAAAAAAGAAAGAAATGCACAAATAAAAATATCCATTCAGTAGACAAATGAGTAAAGGTGTTACCGTTGGTTTGACTTGATGACATCTTGTGTTGAATGTCTAAACGGGGAAACGTATAACACAAATGCATCGCATTACGTTAATCGTAACATCTTAAATTAACCTGAACAGTTTATTCCACGACTGTAACTGTATCATTATACATAAGTTGTTGACAATCTTTGTCGGTCAAGATGCTTGCCTGAATATTGGCCTCGTTCTTTTGCGTTGTTATTGACCAAGACAAAGGCCAGACGAGCTCTCTTGGCCAAAAAAGCTTGCTAATAAAAGGATTTATTACATGGTGGTGTTGAGAGTTTTTTAGTTTTCCGCGGGAACAATGCAAGCAATGTCGAGCGAGCAAGAGACACGCCCATCTTGCCCGCTCCGAACCGCACTGTACTAGACTACGAGTAGTCCCTCTTTCGCTTAGTCCGTCGTGCGTGACGCGAAAGAAATTTGCGAGAAAAAAATGGCCGCGCGAAATCCTGGGGGCTAGGAGCGCGCGAAAGGAGGGTAGGCGAAATTGGAGCGCTATTTTACATTTGCAGCACTTGTGAGCACTTAATTGACTTTTGAGCAGAATTTGAGCATGTTTTGGCTTTTTGGAAAACATTTCAGCACATTTTTCACAATTTTCCATATGTTAAATGCAATATTTTGTGTTTGAAACGTTTTCAGTAAAGCCGAGTACGAGTAATTTTAGCTTGTCGCCTGATCGGCTGACTGTTGTGATGGAAATGCGCGTGCTATGGTCCTTTTAACCGTGGGAACAGGCGATTTTCATTGGATCGTGACTTCGTGTTTAGTTAAAAGTTTGATAAAACTAGGAATATGTATAAACATCTGCTGGGAAATAAACGTAAACTGCGAGCAATTTTCGTGCACCATTTCTAAATTTCAAGCACTTTTTATAGAAATCGAGCACTAGTTAAGTACTTTTTTGCCATGTTTTGAGCACTTGCGATTTTTCCAGCGCAATCGGGACAGGCCTACCTATCAATGTTTCGCTCGATGTCTAGTTTAAAGATTTAAATTATCAGCGAATCTCCTCGGTTTGTTTAAAATGCTCCTGACCTAGGTCTAGTTCGCTTGCTTTAAATTTTACCGAAATAACGAACGGCGTTCAGATAAGTCTTTAAGGTAGCTCACCTTGGTCCAACTTAACGAGACGAAAGAGGCTGGTTACAAATTTCACGTCAGTTTTATATAGTGCCATATCCTCGACCCCAGGGGCCGCGCCGTTTTTGGTCAGCACCAGGACTCTTGACCTCTGGCCGGGTTCAACACCGGAAGTTCGTGAATCGCGGACTTCCCGTCACTCTGCACATACTCAGAGTCAAGTCTGACAAATCTGATTGGCTGAGAGTACGAAACAAATTCTCAGCGGATGTTCAGAAAATCGGATCCGGCCAGAGGTCGCGATTCTTGTTGCTGACCAAAAGGAGCGAGGCCTTGGGACGAGAAATGATATGGTGCTATCCAAACGGCAGCGGTCTACCTCGTTTGCATGCTGAAAGAATGTCCGTATGCTCAAGGGAAAAGTTTATTTCATGTTAGGGGGGAAATGTATGTATTGTCTATCGATTGCGGGGATTCTTCGTCCTTTTTCGACAGATCAAAAAGTGAACTCGAGGTTACGTTCATGTCTGTAAAGTAACACTCAATGTGATGACGTTTGCAAAATATTGGCGGAGCAAAAACTTTGGCAAGGTAAGGTCCTTAGCACCGGCAATTTAACCACTTACTGCACAATATGCTAAATGCGATTTTCTGAAAGAAATTACTGTTTCCTCGTTACTTTTTTATGCAATGGAGAGATTTTCTCCAGTCGCAACCCTCCTCTTTTATCCGGGCTTGGGACCGGCTCAGATGACAGTTTTCGCACATCTAAGGCAGAGTTAAAAAGCTCTGGGTCGAGTAGGCTTAATCTAGAATAACAAAACTGTATCAAGTCTTCAGGAATATGCCATTAAACGATATTCATTTTTTTTCATTTTGATTGAAACTTTTGGTTATACACCCATTACAGTTTGTTAAGTTACTAACATTTCTGAATATAATAACATCTAAACTTTCATTTTCTGAATTTCCACAAAAAACGACAAAGTAGTTTGCAAGTTAAACGAAAAAGTGTTCAACCCTTCAACCTTTAACTTTTCAACTATCACGCAATAGCAATGGAGTGCGAGCAATCTGATTGTTTTAGTATAAATCTACTCGTCCTTCAAAACTTTATCTAAATCCTCTTCCAAAACGCCAAGAAGCGGCCGTCATTTTAATTACAAGGTACAAGGGCACACTGCTACGCCACTCACTGTCTATCACAGAGTAGACAGTGAGTAGCGTAACCAATCAGAGAGTAGCATTCGTGGTAGAATGCTAGTAGATTTATACTCATAATGGTTAGATGTCACTGCAAGTAACGTTTTGTCGCTTTTAATTAGCAATGTATATGGGAAAAAGTTAACTTGCTATATCATTTGTGCTAACTTGAAACTTGACAGAAATAACTTTTTAGCAATTTTACAAGTTTAATCATATTTTTATCGATATGAAATTTCCGTTTTTTATGTTTCCTGTTACGGTTTTACTTTGGGAATCTAAAAGTCTGCACTCATTTGACCATAAATGCTACAAACGAAACTATTTTTCTGCAAACTTTTTAAACGGTATGTTAGGCCCAAAGATAAGCAGAAACGGCCTGAAACATGATAACGTAATGTACAAAGGACAGTAACGATAGAAAATCACAGGTCTAGCGAAACTCATGCTTTGTGAGCTTTCATTCTCACGAGAGAAAATGTGAGCTACACACTTGGTTAACTACTCCTAGTAAACTTAACACAATTAAAATGAAAAATTGACTATGACTTTGAACGGAGTATTAATAGCAATGTGTTCGAGTCTCTGCAGTTCTTTGCAACATATACTTAATTTCGTTAAGTAATGTAATTTACAACCACTCAAAGCAAAAACTGAATTAAATGGAAATGGAATGTGAAAAGCAGTTATCAAAATACCCCTCTTTTCAGTTCTTTCTAACAAAAGTACCACAATTAGTGTTTTCAGTCAAGTTTTAGTACATTGTCGAGGAAAAGGTTTTTGTTATTCATCCTGGTAGATGTAATAATAAAGTGTATTATCGTTTGTCTCACGATGTAGTCACTTGAGATGTAGATCGCGACGTTTCGATTGCTTACTGCTAGTCTTCAGGCGATAAGGTCGACTGATTGCACGGTATCATTTACATCACAAAGGTCGGCTGTGATTGGTGCATTTCGATCCTCCTATTGTTCCATTGTTCTGGCGAGTAGGTGTTCCCTCAGTGGTCCGCTGTTGTACCGTTCTCCTGTTGTTGTGTTTTTTGATCGTGGGCATCCATGCTTCAGGAATTTCAATTCCACTATCCTTGTTGATGTTATTAGGGTGAAGTCTTATGTGAATAGCTTCCTTGACCCTACGTGTGTACCAGTGAGGATCTCGATCAATAAACTTGACCTCATTCCAGATAGGATAGTGGCCGGTCTCGTGGGTGTGTTCAGAAACGGCGGAGGTCTGAGTACGGGCGAGTCGTATATCCCTGTCGTGCTCTTTGATCCTCTCCTGCATAGATCTCCCTGTTTCCCCGATGTAGACTTTGCCGCACTCACAGGGAATCCTGTAGTCAACACCATCTTGTTTAGCCGGGTTGACGGTGTCCTTTGGTTGCACTAAGTGTGACCGAAGTGTCGTGTCGGACTTGAAGACGGTGCGAATGCCTTGTTGTTCAAGGCAGCGGTGGAGAGACTCCGAAACTCCTTGGACATAAGGTAAAACGGCGTTGGATTTAAATTCCGCGACGGGCTCTCTTCTTGGGGTTGTTCGTGCTTTTGTGATCTTCTGTACAAAAGAGGAGGGATATCCGTTAGAAACAAGTACAGATGACAGATGTTTCTTCTCTCCAGTGATTACTGATGGTTTGGTCACGACACGTTTAGCCCGGTCGTACAAACACTTCACAATACCGCGCTTTACTGACTGAGGGTGGTGTGAATCATACGCTAGGTACTGATCAGTATGTGTTGGTTTCCTGTAGACACTGGTGGTAAGGCGGCCATCAGGTACATTGTTTTCATTTTCAAAGATTTTAAGTTGCTCGATCTGTAACATTAAAAGGCGCGTCCAGTTTTGCCAATAGGTACCGGAGGCTCCATTACGCAGATAATGCTGTACCTTTCAAGCCCCAACCCATCCTTTTGAGCAAGCCACTTGAAACTTATTACTTTTCGTCTTATTATGAAGGAGACCTCCAACTCACCGTCATCTTGGTCAATTTGTAATACTGCTTTTCACCCACAAGTTGAATCTGCTTGGAATTCTTCGTCATGAAGGTAGCTACTGCAATAACAAGAACGTTTACCTCACCAGTACTTTTTCTGCTGAGTTGCCAACCGCAGAATGAAGTTTCATCGTATTTGGAACTCCCTCGACTTCTTTGTATTTTCTCCCAAGGTATGCTTCTGCCTCACCGTACGCTTCTCATACTCTTCCCAGTTGCCTTGATAGCTCAGTTGGTAGAGAACTGCACCGGTATTGCAGAGGTCCAGGGCTCGAATCCCGTTCAGGCCTGATCTTTTCTCAGGCTTTAAATTCACAACTGCTACAGCTGTTTATATAACTGCGATGATCAATCGTGTCTTCATATCTTTCTCCGCAGTTCAAATATATGATCTTTCATATATTCACTTGCATTCTTCACCGTCTACGCGTATATAACGAACTCACAACATGATCAGCTTCCAGTTGGCTTGATAGCTCAGTTGGTAGAGCACTGCACCGGTATCGCAGAGGTCATGGGTTCAAATCCCGTTTAGGTCTGATCTTTTTTCAGGCTTTAATTTCACAGCTGCTGTGTTTATGTAAGTTGTTTATATAACTACGATGATTTCCGTGACCGGCTTCCAAATGGTTCCATACAACAGGAAACCCAAACTCAGTCTTATGATTAACTGTCACTGCGATTAGCTGTCACTGCAAAGATGCTCTTGTTCCGGTACTGTGAGTTGTGGCTGTCTGTCTATTGCCTCACCCTTCAGAAGGTGTTCTGCTAGTCGCTTTAGCTGGGAATACGGCAGAGTCGTTAGATTTGCGTGTCCTCGGAACTTGCGCACTGCATTATATACGACGTTGAAAAAATCCGCCTTTGAAACATCGTATCCGGAAGAAACAATCTTTGTCCTAATCATGAGGATAATTTTAACATATTTTTTTGTATAACTATATTACCTCCGCTGTAAACATTTAATTTACATTATTTAAACCAGTTGCCTGACATTTTTAGGTTTTTAGTTATTTCTGGGAACTGGTAACCCTTTAACTTTTCAAATCATCTTTTAAATATTTTTATACACTTCTAAATGGATAATAACATGTGTTGTTGCTTAATGTAAATTACCGTTACAGATAACGGAGAATGTGTTCAATATAAACTTATGTGAAATATGTACAAAATGAGCATGGTTTCATTGGAAAGTCCAAAGCGTTCACTGGCTTAAAGGACATTTGAAAAGAAATTTTCTGCCATGTGACAACCTATTTTCAGCAACTAGGGATAATACAAATATTTACTAAAGAGTAACCTGAAAAGCTAATTCAATGACATTTCTCTGGGTATGTCGTTTGGTATTTAAGATCTAAATAAAATACATTTCAGTGATATAGAATGTCAGATAGGAAAATAAAAGAAAGCTCAAAGCGTGTGACATCAATGGTCCCTGTTAGCTGAGAATGGGTGTATAAGGAAAATGATAAAATTAGAAAACGTATGAATTTAGAAGGATGCACTCGTCAATTCAATCGTAAAATTGGACTATATATTTTTATATTGCAAAAAATCGTGGGTCAAAAATATACATATTTGTTATATCTAGACTCCAAAGCCTTCTGTTCACCATCTCGACCCTGGTGCCAAATACTATGAAGATCTCCAGGCAAGGATAATGTCACAGAACTTCACAGCTCCTTCATATATCAAACCTATACCAGGTTTCACGAGAGGGCAAGTTATTATTAAAGGGACACTGCACTTACCACTGAGGGTGGTAAAGGGGGTCGAGATCACGTTTAACGGAAAATAAATTGGTCGTTTCACAATTCACTGGAAGCTGAACAATTATAGTTTTATTTTGCAGAGCAGTACCCGACAAATGATTAAAACCCACTAGGAAGTGAGAATGGCTAACAATAGCGAGGATGGAAACGGATTGCAATATGGATTTTTTAAAAAGCGTTAGGCTGTCAGGTTTAAAAAAATTCAAGTTTGGCTGGAAAATCGTTCAAAGTGTGCAAAAATGATGCTGCTGTGTCGATGTTCGTAACGAAATTGCTTTTAATCGTTTAGTTAGAGCTAATTAAGTTATTACATAAATGTAGGGACCATTTGGTGAATTTATAACAGCTTTTGGCAAATATATCGTGACAGTGTCCCTTTAATACAGCTCTCTCCTCGTCCTTGCCAAATCTTCATAGGATCTCCAGGCAGACTCACTGCTCTTATGTTCACTGATAGAAACAATCAGTAATGAAAGCTATTTATTCAGCATACCTGTTTCGTCTCCTGGCATTTGCATTAACTTCCATCCTGTATCGTTCCCTCCTGCAAAGAGAGGGATGAACAAACTGCTCTCCGGAGAAACCGCCTTTTCTTTGTCGGATAGCCTCCTGAAATTCTTGCCACAAATCATTCGTGACAAAATAGTGATTTGTCGGAAAAGCATATCCTGTACGCAATGCCCTTTTGGCCATCTCAAGCCTTTGTAGTGTTGGAACAGGCTCATCTTCCTCTGGCAGCGTTTCCGCGTTATAGACACCACGAATGTCCAGCAATAGCCTGTTATAGATGTCCACACCATAACAGTCACCCAGGATTCTCGCCTGATCGCAATCTATGTCTCCTTTGAGTCCCTGGAGTTCCTCCTGTAAAAATTGTCTTCCCTCGCGCCACAGAGGTTGTGGTACTTGACAGTCCCTTCTTCCGGGACCCCTTGGCGCCTCTTGTGTGTCAAAGCCTAATAGCCTGCTTCGCATTTCAACAAAATCTGCTGGGACTCCTTCGATCTGACCGAACGAACTGGGGTAGACCCGTTGGACAAAATTGATTTCCTGAACACCGTTTACTTTTTCGTCATTAACAAACACGCCATGTAGCTGTGTAACTCTAAGGTCACATAATCCATCCCCATCCCCGGGAGGTGTGTTTGGAAATTCAAGGGAAATGCGCAGGTACGGTGCGTCACATCTGGACTGCTGTGCCCTGATTACGTTGTTAGGCAAGGGCTCGTTTCTCGCGACCTTTTCATCAAAAAGATCTCGCAAAGCAGGCAGCACAATCTTTGCTTCTGACCAACTTAATTGCACTTGGCCTAGTACGGGGTAACGGTAAACAATCCAGGCAATCCGTACGATATCCCTCCATGCTGTAATTTTTAACGATACCATTCCTTCGTCAATCAGCCACTTCGCAGTATTCAAGATATGCTCATCTCGAATTTTGCTTAAGCTCTCAAGCTGTCTAGCTAATTGTAGTTGCTGCAGAAAAGGATGGGAAATATCTCCCTTCAATTTCTCAGTCATAGATACTATGTTTTGTATCATTTCTTGTTGCGGAATTCCTTCCACGCATCTTAAAACGCTTTGCGCGTGCAAGAGATTCAAATTGTCTCTGTAAGACCTGAACTCCAAGCTAGACACGTACCGCTCGAGATCTTCTTGAGTTTCACCACCGACAATTCTAGCTACTCGTTGTTTTAGTGAACCATGTGCCCTTTTTCTTCTTTTTGGCTGGCTTGGCGTCTCGCTTTCACTTTCCTCCTACAAGTAAGATACAATATTAGAATAACCATCAGGACTTTTGTGCGAATTGCAATTAAGAGAGATTCTATATCAACGCTACGAGTTTCTGGTCAACCTCTAGCCGGCATAAAGAGCTAACGCGCCAAGCGCGCAGCGTCAACAAACTAATCAGGGCGAGGTCTTAGGAAGTAAATAATTCCTGCATACATGGTGAAAATTTAGATTGAGTGTAGGAGGCGCGAACGTCTGAGGAAAGTTCCCTATTTCCTTCCAAACCACGGATCACTTGCGAAACAATATTAAGTCTAGAATCAACACCGACTTGCGCGTCATCGTGCACAGCGCAACTTGTACCTTTCTTAGTGCCCGCCGTGTCCTCGTATTCCTGGTGCGTAGGACAATGAGACAGAGATATTGTATGCATTGTTCTATTTAACAATTAGATTATGAGCTCCAGATTTCTATAAGGTGATAGTTGATGAGGCCGATGGCCGAACCAACTATCGAGAGCGCATAATCTAATTGTTTTAGTAGAACTCTTACTAAAATTTACTTCAAATAACGGTTTCCAATTATTTCTTGACGCATTATTAAACTTTGCGCCTGAAAAAGATCGCTCGGATTTAAGTGCCATTTAAAATCGAAGTTGCGCATCAGCTTTTTCAATAATTTCAACTTTTTTAAAAGTCAAGAAACCCTAAATGTCCTTCGTTTAGGCTTGTCAGAAATTCAATTATCCATTTGCATCAAAATTTTCCTCCAAAACTTTGGAAAAACGAAAAAAAGTCGCCATTTCCAAGACGATCTCCAGCCACTGCACACTAATGGCTGATAGTGTTCAATGGCTCAGTCAATCCGATTACAGCATTTGCATTAGTATACCAGTAGAACTCTACTGATCAAGAACATAGGGTCAAAAGCACTGTTAAACGTTTTTTTTTTAGCAATGCAGAACTTTCTTATATGGAGGTTTCACTGTGTAGCTTTCTATCTCAGTAACGATCTAGTGGCCCGAGAACCTCTCCTCTTTAAGTCTTAGTTTTTATTTGCTTACCTCGTCCTCTTCATCTTCTTGTTCTACTGGGTTGTCTCCTACTTTTGTAGCCGCAGGTGATTGTTCGGAGATAACTTCCTCGTCAGAAACTCCTGAATGCGGAAATTGGTCTTCCTGGGTTTCTTGAGGAGTCGCCATCTGGATTTCGTCCTCCTGGGTTTCTTGAGGACTCGCCATATGGATTTCGAGTGATTGTTCGCAGATAACTTCCTCGTCAGAAAATTGGTCTTCCTGGGTTTCGTGAGGACACGCTATCTGGGTTTCGAGCTTGCTACTGCTGGATGTAGCCTGCAACTCGCTTTCTGCCGTTGCTTTTCCCGTAGCTACAGAAGACTGTTGTGAGAATAACTTCACCCCAGAAACCTCTGTACTTTGGCTTTCTTGGCTTTCCCCGGTGCTGCTGGTTGCGAAAATGTCATTGGGCGCCATCCATGTTATCGCTGGCTGTACAGCGGCAGCATTCTTAAGGACAGGTAGAAGGAAAGTGCTTTCCAATTTGCCTTTCACCTGCTTTAAAACCCTACGTGTGCTTTCGTCACCAACATTACGTACTGCCATCAAGACCTCGCTTTCTACTTCGTAAACACCAATGATCTCAAACCCATGTGCCAGATACAGGCGTAGAGCAGGTACATTGGAGAATCCTCCTGCTAGAACAAGCCAGATGTAGGTACTAGCTCCGTGGGGATCATTCTTCGCTCTATTTCTAACCTCTTCTATGGCACAGGAAAGAAGAATGTCTCCTAAACACAAGGAACGCTTGTCAGCTCTTCTAACACAATAGCTGACCTCCCACATCAGTTTCCGGGTCGTGGCCCTCATGTCGCTGGCAACTGCATGCCCTGAAATAGATGTTAATTTGCTGGCTTCGTAACTCCGTTTTTTGAGCAAAATCAAGCCAGAGGGATCGCTGGACTCCTTCTCGAAGGCGACAATCATGATCTTGTCGTCACTTTTGCCTTCATTACAAAACTGCTGGACGGCGTTCTTGTAACTGCTGACGATCAGCCGGTTGTTCTTGGCTTCATCTGGGCTCAGGATGGATTGTAGTCTTTCTACTGAACACTTCGTCAGTACAGTAGCACCGTCATCGAAAGTCTGAAAAAAATATAGAATTGGATAAGCACATGTTGTAACTAAAGCTGTAACTGTTTGAGAGAGTTTTCTATTTAAACAGAATGACTCTAGATGCGTACAACTCCATAGCATCTGCTCTCCACCGTATTTTCGCGTAAAATGCAGACTCTGCCAAATGAAGGCCAGACCCCGGTTGTTCAAAACCCGAGGTTAGCGGGATAATTAATCGAGGAATAAAATTGTGTTTATTCACCGTTTAACTATCCTTCGATTAAACTCCATTAAGCTAGTAAAACCGGTCTGTAGCTGGAGTATTAGGGAAGGGAAGGGATAATTATGATGGTTATGATAATAGTGATAATAATAATAATAATAATAATAATAATAATAATAATATTAATAAACATTTTTAGGAGGGTGCTATCAAGCAAAAAAACTGGCTATCCTCTAGTGCCCCAGGACCATGGTTTGGTCTCGGCCCTAAGGACTCTAAGCAAACATTACGTGAAGACTATAATAATAATAATAATAATAATAATAATAGACATTATTTAACGAGGGTTAAACGCTTAATAACCAAAGGCTAATAAACTTGTGGCCCTCAGAAAATAAAATTATGAATACAAATATGCAGTATAATAAAAGTTCAAATCCTAAACTTATGAGACGCGAGTATATTAATTACAATAAGATTAAAAACTTAAATTTAAAATGTCAAATCCTAAAATGGTCCAAATGTTGCTGCGCTGCGAAGATCGTTTTCCTACAAAATTGATGCGAACTTGTTGTTGAATAAAGAGAAACAGAAAGCCCGATAGTTATATCTCAACTATACTTGTCTTCTATGAAGACTAACAAAAATGATTAAATTAAAATGAGATTTGTACGCTGGGCGAAGCTTACTGAATCAGGCATCACTGAATCACTGATCTTTCATTTTTACATTACAGCATGAAACGATTTCTATTTCTGAGAGCACAAATGTTGAGACTTCTTCCTTCGCACTAGTCGTGTAAAAAACTAAAAAGTTGGCGTATCGCCGAAGAATGGTCCGTCCATATTTGGTAACTACTCAGAGCATTCCGTACCGGGCCCAGTACTTTAAGCAAAATGTCCGCCATTTTGACTTGTTTGTCCGCATTTTCATCCGATTAGCACGTTAATTCACCTCGCTAGGTGGGTTAAATTTAACCTTTAGTTTAATCCTTGGATAGTGCTAATCCAGCTTGGAGAAACAAAATTTAAACACAGGATAAATTTATTCTTTTGATTAGGACAATTTAACCGTGAATTGAAGTAAACTTAATATAAGCAAAAAAGGAGTTCTCTACGGCTGGAAAAAGCCATTATTATTCAGTATAGTCTTACCTCGACCAAAAATGGACTGTGATCGAAACTGTTTACAAAATCTTTTGCCATTTTAGTAATCGCAAAAACAATTCAGGTCAGCTCTGAAATAACAAGTTTCCCTTTCACTTTCAGCGATTTGATCGTGATTATCCAAATAAGCCCTGGGGACGAGGTTGATCCAAATATGGGTGGTATCTTATCTTTCATATGACGTGGTCGAAAAAGACGTGCTCAATTCGCCCGACAATGGCGGCATGTCGAAAAAAGTCTGTAAAATGCTTTTTGTTCTCTGAGTCCGATGTCAAGTGCGGCACGGAATCTGGTTAGTGCTAAATTTCCCTTTTTGCCATCAGAGAGAAATGGCTTGAGTCGCAGAGAAGTGGATCGTCGATAAGCAGACAAGTGAACGCATGCGATCTCGGGGACGAGAAAGGTATTCGATAGCGTTTTAATAATTGCTGTTTTAGTTGCGTTATGTTCATTCTTATCCGACTTTTTCCCTGGTAATACCATCATCACATCAATACGAATTGACCGTAAAACAAACAAAGCTGTGAGGTCAACGCATGCAATTTGTTTTCGTATTTCCTTCGAAAGACAGTTTTATAGATTAGTCACAACACTTCAATGAAAATTATTGAGAAACATTAATCCCAAATGAAGCACAAGCGTGTTTCATTTGCTCATTAGTTATGCATGGGGCATGCGCATGTGTCTCCAAGGAATTTACGCTTTGGAAGACCTCGATTTCTACGGATTGTGCTGAGATAAAATCAAATTACAGACTAAATCTTCGTATTTATAGAGAGCGAATTTTAATCGTAGTAATATTGAAATTGTTGGGTGAGAAAATACAGAAAGATCTCTTACAGTGTATTGACGTTTCGAATAATTCATGATTTCACCATCCCATTATTTACCGAACAGTCAGTTCAATTTTGATCTTTGTTTGTTCTTAGATTTTTTTCTGTTTAGCTGAGTGATTGCATAGTTTAGGGCATCAAATCATGCTAGTAACCCGGTCAACTGAGATCTTTGGAATTACTTCCATCCACAGTTATTACCAGTTTTAATTCAGTATTTTTTCAAAGAGAAATAAATATTTTTCTAACAGTAAGGCAACTTTATCATTTGCCTTAAGCTGCAAAATTATCACTTTCATATATTACTGATTTGTAGTCGTTGAGCTTTTGAACTCTGAAGCCATCTGACTTGCTACTTGCAAAGCTCGAATCTTATATCAACCTCAGAGCTAATGTAACAGCAGTCCCACATATGATCAGCTCTAATTGTGCTGCTGGGCTGAGTGTTTTAAATTTATATTAATGAGACCTCTAACAGTTCAAATCTATCATCTTTCATTCTCCCGGCAGATGATTGATTGAAAATTGCCAAAGTTACACCACTACTAAATCCATGCCTCACAGTTCAACTTCCAGAATTTATAGAGTTGTAACTTGGTTAACCACTCCACATCCATGAAGATGCTTTTAATCTCACTGTATTTATTACATTATATTCCGAGTCAACGATTAACATTTATCATGATTTCATCCCAAGGACCATCGACTGATTGACCTGTGACTTCATTCTTCTAATACATCCTAAAAAACATACCTAAAAATATTCTTCAATGAGAGAAGTCATTGAGGATTACTTCAAAATCCATTCTCTAGCTCATCCTGGGGCAGATCTTCATTGAAACTAGTTGTCAACATTGTCAAAATTAGTTGTCAACTTCAACACTAGAACAACTATTCCACACATTCATTATGTGGGACTGAGTAGAGCTGCTACTGTTCAAGGGTTATATACTAGTCATTGTCCTCACTAAATTTATGACAGCATAAATTGTCTTATTGAAAATTTTGTTTTAAGGGTGTCCATTTTATAAGGATGCACACTATAAAAGCATTTAGTAATATTTGGTGTAATGGTATTCAAAATGTAATATTCTCCAGAAAAAGACATGAACTCGTTAATAATGTAAGGTAATACAAAATGTCCTTGCAATACAACAGAACAAAAATTGAAGGGCTCCTCCAAAAACACAACATGAACTTGTTAACAAAGTAAGGCAATAGAGAATATCCTTGCAATAAAACAAAAGGTTGATGAAATTGTTTACTAATTGAAGGGTCTTTTTTATCACGATGTGTAATTACTGTTTCTATGTCATTTATGATTTTTAGGCACTGCTGTTTTCAGTGTTCATGGGAACTTGCAACTGGCCATTATTATCTTGGGTGTTGTTATCTTGCTGGCTTTTAGCGGTTTCATCTGATGCGGTATGTTTTTTTTATACTGGTGATCGGTTTTCCTGTTTGAGAGAGGTGAAAATCAATGTTTTCAAGCTTCAAGCTTAACATTTATCATGATTTCACCCCAAGGACCATCGACTGATTGACCTGTGACTTCATTCTTCTAATACATCCTAAAAAACATACCTAAAAATATTCTTCAATGAGAGAAGTCATTGATGATTACTTCAAAATCCATTCTCTAGCTCATCCTGTGGCAGATCTTCATTGAAACTAGTTGTCAACATTGTCAAAATTAGTTGTCAACTTCAACACTAGAACAACTATTCCACACATTCATTATGTGGGACTGAGTAGAGTTGCTACTGTTCAAGGGTTATATACTAGTCATTGTCCTCACTAAATTTATGACAGCATAAATTGTCTTATTGAAAATTTTGTTTTAAGGGTGTCCATTTTACAAGGATGCACACTATAAAAGCATTTAGTAATACTTGGTGTAATGGTATTCAAAATGTAATATTCTCCAGAAAAAGACATGAACTCGTTAATAATGTAAGGTAATACAAAATGTCCTTGCAATACAACAGAACAAAAATTGAAGGGCTCCTCCAAAAACACAACATGAACTTGTTAACAAAGTAAGGCAATAGAGAATATCCTTGCAATAAAACAAAAGGTTGATGAAATTGTTTACTAATTGAAGGGTCTTTTTTATCACGATGTGTAATTACTGTTTCTATGTCATTTATGATTTTTAGGCACTGCTGTTTTCAGTGTTCATGGGAACTTGCAACTGGCCATTATTATCTTGGGTGTTGTTATCTTGCTGGCTTTTAGCGGTTTCATCTGATGCGGTATGTTTTTTTTATACTGGTGATCGGTTTTCCTGTTTGAGAGAGGTGAAAATCAATGTTTTCAAGCTTCAAGCTTTTCAAGTTTTTCAAACTTTTGGGGTGAGGAAATTGATTTAAACACCCTACTTTGGCCCAGCCAAGATTCCTCCCTAACCCTAACCCTAACCCTAACCATAAAGGTAAGGGAAGGAAATTTCAGGGCATGTTGTCTTAAGAAAAAGCTTACAGCTCTGAAATTGGACTTTTCCATCCCTACAACAAGTGTTTAGGACCTTTTCCTCTCTCAGGAGAATTCTCCCAGGGTGTGTTGGAATGTTTGAAGCCAGTTTACAATCCTTTGGGGGGTGTCTCTGCAAGTGTTGGGGTTTTCCAAGAGGAGTTTTCACCCTTGCAGGGGTGAGTTCTGAATGTGTTGCTTTTCTCTGGGGTGAAACAGTCCGATCTCTCACCCCTGGTAGTTTCACCCGGGTTGAAATTATAATAACAATTAGCACAGCAATTCGCATAAAGAATGACAAAACCTTTGGCTCATATATTCGTGCAATTCTCCACATTAATTGTCATTATAATTTCAACCTGTGCAGTATTTTTCAGAAAATGACGTCATTTTCTCAAATTCTCAACCAAGACTTGGTACAAGGAAAATTGATGGCGGCCGTAAATTCTCGGAAATACAGGTCCATAAACCACGAGTTCTAATGTTGGTAATAGATTGAAATTTGGCATGATATCTAGGAAAGACCTATTCTGTGCAAATGTAAAATAAATGGATATCGAGAAGGAAATTCTGGGCATATTGTCGTAAGAAATAGCTTACAGCTCTGAAAGGGGACTTTTCCATACCTAAAACAAGTGTTCAGGGACTTTTGCACTCTCAGGAGAATTCTCCCGGGGTGTGTTGGAATGTCTGAAGCCAGTTTACAATCCTTTGGGGGGTATCTCTGCAAGTGTTGGGGTTTTCCAAGGGGAGTTTTCACCCCTGCAGGGGTGAGTTTGGAATGTGTTGCTTTTCTCTGGGGTGAAACAGTTCGATCTCTCACCCCTGGTAGTTTCACCCGGGTTGAAATTATAATAACAATTGGCACAGCAATTCACATAAGGAATAACAAAAACTTTGGATCGCATATTCGTGCAATTCTCCACGTTAATTGTTATTATAATTTCAACCCGTGTGGTATTTTTCAGAAAATGACGTCATTTTCTCAAATTCTCAACCAAGACTTGGAACAAGGAAAATTAATGGTGGTCGTAAATTCTTGGAAATAAAGGTCCATAAAGAGCAAGTTGTAATGTGCGTAACTGATTGAAATTTGGCAAGATATCTAGGAAACACCTATTCTGTACGAAAATGTAAGAAAATGGATATGGAGAATTTCATCATAGTGGCACTTTAATAAATTGATTGTTGTTTCCCCTTTGCCTACAGAACAAAAATGGAGATGCCTTCACTTCAGCTGCATTCTCTGCCCACCTGAAGAATGTGTTTTATGGACTTACTGGAAAATTGGTCTCGGTGAACATGCTTCGGTCCTCATTCATCACATGGGCCTATTCTCAAGAGTAAGTTGACATTCCTTAGATTTAGAATTTGTCAATAAGAGGTTCCGTAGTAAAATCGTTTTCTGATGAGACTATTTTAATCATGGGCCTACAGAATGCAGCATTCTCTCATTTGCTTACTCCAGTTTTCAATTTGTATTCAGTCAGGGTCCCTCTTCGGAGTGGGGGAATTTCTCGTTTGGAGTCATATTAATTTTTTGGTTTTAAAAGTGATCTATAAACCATCTTTAATTCTGCTGATTGAAGGCCACATTTTCCTGTGAAATATATAGGCATTGTGGCTTTTGCGGTTGTTGTTGTTTTTGTTTCATAATAACAGAGGGTTTGAGTGAACAATTGAGAGTAAAGATTGGTGGCGATCATTTGGAATGATGTTTCGATGACTCGTTCATCGTTTCCAGATCCGTAAAACTAAAAGTCAGATTCTCGAGAGCTTGATTTGTGGAACGCCCTTTGTCCCAAAAAAGAAAGCTGAGCTGGATATGGTACAGTAAAAACCTGCGTGTAAGAACCTACTTTTTTCAGAGTTTGGCATAACAGGTTCTTGTATTATGGGGTACTTATTGACAGTTTAGGCTAAGTAGGTTCTTAATTAGGTTCTTAATTTCTACAGAGTAGACGTTGTTGTTGATTATCAGAAAGTAGTATAAAATCTGGTCTGTTCTTCATTATAAATATTTATTAATGTACCCATGTTGCCAAATGTCCAACAACATTAATTGATCAATGATACAGTACTGTATATAAAATGTATGATCAAACTGCAAGAGGATACGTGCATGGAGCATTTGAACCAAGACCAAGATTACATAGAAATGATACATTCTGTAAATTGTAGCAATAATTGTTTCATAATAACAGTTCAGATTTAGCATACATTGTGCATTTTGAGTTTCATTTAACAATTCAATTTTCAAAACTCTTGATCACCTTTTTGGTTTTTGGTGAAAAAAATATTCAAATTAACTAGTCAAACCCCACATGTAAGAACCTGTTGGAATTTGTTTGGCTAAACAGGGTCTTATATTTTGGGGTATTAAAAAAGCAAATTCCTGCCTGAAGGTTCTTAAATCCCTAGGTTCTTACACACTGGTTTTTACTGTATCAAATCCTCTCTTTGGGATCGACAAAATATTAAAACTTTTGCGTGTTGCCGAATTTTTTTTACGGTGGACTCCTGTCTGAAAAATAATTGTTTGTTTCTTTGTTTGTTTCTCATAGCAACTGTACCGACGCGCTTAAATCCTCGCTGGCTGCCGCACTGAGACATTCAACCAGACAAGCACAGCAGACTTATGACCGACGTACTTGCAATGAGAGAAAGCGGCTTGCTGTCGACCTGGCCAGGGACTTTGCAGAGGGAAGCCAGGAAGAGGGAGTCGTGGCCGCACAACCAGTCGAGCCTTGTCAGTTCCAGCCGGGAGATTTTGTGGCTTGTGTAGAAGACACCAGCACTGTGAATGCCCCGAAAATTCTCCTTGCCCAAGTTCATTGTGTGCAGGAAAATGGAGAGGTCAGTTTGCTTTGGTACAAAGCCGTATCAGCAAACATGTACAAACTGGAACTCGACGGCCAACAGTGGTATGAAAGCGTTGGTAGTCTGACTCCGGTGTCAGTCCAAGCAGCCAAAAATCGCCCGGGAGTTTATCGGCTTCAGACGTCGAGACGGCAGATCCACAAAGCCATCATGAAAGACTAGCTAATTGACAATATTTTCAATAATGCCGGCCCCTGGTGGGAGGAGTTTTATACTTTTATTAGAACATTTTAAAGTACTTTGAATCAAGTTACTTCTCACTCCAAAAGGACTTGAAGCCATCATGAAAGGCTAGCTAATTGACAATATTTTCAGCAACGCTGGCTCCTCCAACGTGATGACAAATGGAGGGACTTTCTCAGTCATGTTTCCAGTGTTGCCATAATTTAAGAATTTTCCAACCAGTTCGCTTTTAAAGTCGGAATTGAATTTTGTCGGGATTAAATCGCAGACTACACACCCTGGTTTGATGCCTTTTTCAGGAGTTGTATACTTTTATCAGAATATTTTAAAGTACCATGTAATCAAGTTAGTTCTCACTCCCGAAGGACTTGATTAAATCATGTTGGTGGTTTGCCTTACAGTAAATTCTGTGTGCGCCTCTATTGTCTTTGCCATACGGTAGCGACAAGTACCTCTTTTACTAAAGTTCCGATAGGCCGCGTTCAATGTATCGATATTCTAACATGGCTCTGAGGTTTTCAGGTCAAAATTGCAAAATTTTTATTTTTGAGTTGCTTTCCTCTCCCGATCCCGAAAAGAATACAGAACATTTGAGAAGTTTGTCCTGAGAACCATGTAAGAATGCCATGTAAGAATGTTGATGTATCGAAGATGGCCTTTTTAAGAAACTGAAAACGTGTGCCATGTTTCTATCGAGTTATGGAAGAACGAGAAATCAGGTCTGTGGACTTGGACCGTCAAAATGTAAATTCTCTCTGCTGGCACCATCATCCTCACGATAATAATGGTGAACAATAATTGCCATTGGACGAGGTCTTTTGTGATATGCGGATACCGAGATCTTGATTGTTCTGGATATCACAAACACCGAATCTAATAATATTGTTGTATTACACATTGAAGGGGAAGCTCAAATATATGAAATTTCATAAATTCACCTGTAATAATGATCGTAATAATCGTAGTGAGGGTAATAATTACATTTCTTGGGACATTCATCTGAGGACGGGGAGACTTTTCGGTAGGCCTTACGTGAGGTTGTCGTGACCTACCGCTGATTGCAAGGCACGCGATCCTGATCCCAATGGCGGCAAGTTCACTTTTGAGGATTTTTCTGCTCAGGTAAACAGTGCTTTCTAAGTTTGTACTGTCTCGATCGCCGGAAAAAAATGAAACTAAGCAGCGTCGAAAGTCAGCCCTGATTTGAGACATGTCAGGGCGTATAATTTTTTGCTTGTCACCAGTTAATCTTGCCAAATTTACGTGGAATCAAACAGTAAAAAAAGAGGGGACACAACCTTTGAATTTACATGTTTCGGATGAAGGATGTTTACAATTAGTCATAACCACGAGAGTGACTCAATCGAGAAATATGTTTTTGAAATCAGTCATTTACACTGGGTATTTTTTTTGATCACTAGGTAAGCTGTGGTATCTATCAACTGCTTTAAAACTGATGCTCAGTTATCCTTTAATTTTGTATTATTACTTTCGCTATTATTGGAGTTATCATTACTTATATGTTTATTTTTTATTACTGGGATATTTTGTACTCATTTATTATTTTATTATTACCATTTATTATTTATCTTTTAATTTTTATAGTTGGTGTGGTAACTTATGATAGTCTTTTGCCGACTTAAACGTGTAGAGGTGGAATCAAACAGTGAAAAGAGACCACACAACCTTTAAATTTACATGTTTCGGATGAAGGATGTTTACAATTAATCATAACCATGACGATTTTCCACGAGAGTGACTCGATCGAGAAATAAGTTTTTAAAATCAGTCATTTACACTGGGTATTTTTTTTTTCATCACTTAGTAAGCTGTGGTATCTATCAACTGCTTTAAAACTGATGCTTTGTCTTGTACTATTATTTTCACTATTATTGGAGTTATCATTATTTATATGTTTATTTTTAATTACTGGCATATTTTTGTGTTCATTTATTATTTTATTATTACTATTTATTATTTATCTTTTAATTTTGATAGTTGGTGTGATGACTTATGATAGTCGTTTGCCGACTTAAAAGTGTAGACGCAGATGACAATATTCTTCGATCAGATGGCTAATCACTGGCAAATTCTTTGTTATCGATCGCAGTCGTTATTTCTAATTCCTTCTTGATTTCGGTCTTGTTGGCAGTCAGGTGACAAGAGCACTAAATCCATGTAATTTCCCTTCAAGTGGTATTTGAATGATCAGTTGGTGTTAGCTGTTATTTTCTGAGCAAGGTGAGGTGCACTGTTAACGAAATATTCATTGAATCCATGAACAATTTGCTTAATTAACAATTTGATCCATATCGATTGTCGATAGCAACCGATGAAGAAAACAGTCACTCCAGCCATAAGGAAGTCTATACAGATAAAAAATAATCTTTAGAAAAAGGAGATCATATCTAAATCAACTTCTTCTCATACAAGATTGAAATCAAATCAGAATAAAGGCAATCTTCTGTTAAAAATAAGCGAGAAACCATATCGTAACCAATGCTTCCTTGACAACATGACTGGTGGGAAAAAAGATACGGAAAAGTGTAAGGCACGCAGATACTTGAAGCAAATCTTAGCTAAAAGACATTATGACTTAAATCATAACACTGTTTGTCTTTTGCTGGCTCAACACACTTGATGCTGTAGTGTGAGATTGACTGTAGTGTTGTAGATTGTGAGAGCAAGAAACTTGTCTTGTACTATTATTTTCACTATTATTGGAGTTATCATTATTTATACGTTTATTTTTAATTACTGGCATATTTTTGTGTTCATTTATTATTTTATTATTACTATTTATTATTTATCTTTTAATTTTGATAGTTGGTGTGATGACTTATGATAGTTGTTTGCCGACTTAAAAGTGTAGACGCAGATGACAATATTCTTCGATCAGATGGCTAATCACTGGCAAATTCTTTGTTATCGATCGCAGTCGTTATTTCTAATTCCTTCTTGATTTCCGTCTTGTTGGCAGTCAGGTGACAAGAGCACTAAATCCATGTAATTTCCCTTCAAGTGGTATTTGAATGATCAGTTGGTGTTAGCTGTTATTTTCTGAGCAAGGTGAGGTGCACTGTTAACGAAATATTCATTGAATCCATGAACAATTTGCTTAATTAACAATTTGATCCATATCGATTGTCGATAGCAATCGATGAAGAAAACAGTCACTCCAGCCATAAGGAAGTCTATACAGATAAAAAATAATCTTTAGAAAAAGGAGATCATATCTAAATCAACTTCTTCTCATACAAGATTGAAATCAAATCAGAATAAAGGCAATCTTCTGTTAAAAATAAGCGAGAAACCATATCGTAACCAATGCTTCCTTGACAACATGACTGGTGGGAAAAAAGATACGGAAAAGTGTAAGGCACGCAGATACTTGAAGCAAATCTTAGCTAAAAGACATTATGACTTAAATCATAACACTGTTTGTCTTTTGCTGGCTCAACACACTTGATGCTGTAGTGTGAGATTGACTGTAGTGTTGTAGATTGTGAGAGCAAGAAACTTGTCTTGTACTATTATTTTCACTATTATTGGAGTTATCATTATTTATACGTTTATTTTTAATTACTGGCATATTTTTGTGTTCATTTATTATTTTATTATTACTATTTATTATTTATCTTTTAATTTTGATAGTTGGTGTGATGACTTATGATAGTCGTTTGCCGACTTAAAAGTGTAGACGCAGATGACAATATTCTTCGATCAGATGGCTAATCACTGGCAAATTCTTTGTTATCGATCGCAGTCGTTATTTCTAATTCCTTCTTGATTTCCGTCTTGTTGGCAGTCAGGTGACAAGAGCACTAAATCCATGTAATTTCCCTTCAAGTGGTATTTGAATGATCAGTTGGTGTTAGCTGTTATTTTCTGAGCAAGGTGAGGTGCACTGTTAACGAAATATTCATTGAATCCATGAACAATTTGCTTAATTAACAATTTGATCCATATCGATTGTCGATAGCAATCGATGAAGAAAACAGTCACTCCAGCCATAAGGAAGTCTATACAGATAAAAAATAATCTTTAGAAAAAGGAGATCATATCTAAATCAACTTCTTCTCATACAAGATTGAAATCAAATCAGAATAAAGGCAATCTTCTGTTAAAAATAAGCAAGAAACCATATCGTAACCAATGCTTCCTTGACAACATGACTGGTGGGAAAAAAGATACGGAAAAGTGTAAGGCACGCAGAAGTTCAGTCTAAGGGTGATTCTGCGTTGCGAGTCCACGATGCTCCCGATACCTTTGGGCAATTAATTTGAGAAGGTTCTCGAGTGTCTTACAGACATTATGACTTGAATCATTACGCTGTTTGTATTTTGCTGGCTGCATGAACACGCTTGATGCAGTACTTTTGTGATAAAACTTAGGTAATTGACACTGCTTGTAAGCCAGTACATGCCTCTTTGCTTGATTCTCTGAGATGAGAAAGGTTCGTTTCATTGCTTAAATTTTAGATTGTAATTTTAGTTAGGGGACCTAGATAGGGATAACCTCATGGTCCTCCTTTTCAAATACTCTTTGTATTCTGTATTTGAATAAAGTATTATTATTATTATTATTATTATTATTATTACTATTATTATTATTATTATTATTATTATTATTAGTGGCAGTGCTGATGAAAATGTTTAATGTCCACAACACTTAAACCCTCTTAATTTCTGAGCAGAGAAAACCTACCAGGCCAGGTTTTTTGTTTTTTTTTTACTAAAATAATTTTGATATCAATCAATCCAAAACTCCAGCATAAATCTCACTTAAAAGTAATGTAAATTACTGAAAAAGGTCTCAAAGTTCCGGACATAACGTAATGTCCGCACCACAAATTAAAAACTATTTTTCTGAGAATCCAAAGTGACCCCCCCTCCCCCCAAGCCAATCACCTCAGGGCCCAGAGGGGTGCAAGCATGTCGCCATCCCTCTCACATTACCTACGAACTATCTCCTCTCTGCCAGCCATGCAAGAGAGTGCTAAGTTGATAACAGACTCGGGCGGAATAATTTGAAAAAAAATAAGGGACGAGTCGAAAACAGATTTCAATTTTAGCCAAAAAAAACACTAGCTTGCATTTGATGTCTTTTGTTTTGTCAACCAGTTCAATCAAAGCATGCTTAGTGGATTCCTTCCTCCCAGGTTGAAGCAAATCTTAGCTAAAAGACATTATGACTTAAATCATAACCCTGTTTGTCTTTTGCTGGCTCAACACACTTGATGCTGTAGTGTGAGATTGACTGTAGTGTTGTAGATTGTGAGAGCAAGAAACTTGTCTTGTACTATTATTTTCACTATTATTGGAGTTATCATTATTTATATGTTTATTTTTAATTACTGGCATATTTTTGTGTTCATTTATTATTTTATTATTACTATTTATTATTTATCTTTTAATTTTGATAGTTGGTGTGATGACTTATGATAGTCGTTTGCCGACTTAAAAGTGTAGACGCAGATGACAATATTCTTCGATCAGATGGCTAATCACTGGCAAATTCTTTGTTATCGATCGCAGTCGTTATTTCTAATTCCTTCTTGATTTCGGTCTTGTTGGCAGTCAGGTGACAAGAGCACTAAATCCATGTAATTTCCCTTCAAGTGGTATTTGAATGATCAGTTGGTGTTAGCTGTTATTTTCTGAGCAAGGTGAGGTGCACTGTTAACGAAATATTCATTGAATCCATGAACAATTTGCTTAATTAACAATTTGATCCATATCGATTGTCGATAGCAACCGATGAAGAAAACAGTCACTCCAGCCATAAGGAAGTCTATACAGATAAAAAATAATCTTTAGAAAAAGGAGATCATATCTAAATCAACTTCTTCTCATACAAGATTGAAATCAAATCAGAATAAAGGCAATCTTCTGTTAAAAATAAGCGAGAAACCATATCGTAACCAATGCTTCCTTGACAACATGACTGGTGGGAAAAAAGATACGGAAAAGTGTAAGGCACGCAGATACTTGAAGCAAATCTTAGCTAAAAGACATTATGACTTAAATCATAACACTGTTTGTCTTTTGCTGGCTCAACACACTTGATGCTGTAGTGTGAGATTGACTGTAGTGTTGTAGATTGTGAGAGCAAGAAACTTGTCTTGTACTATTATTTTCACTATTATTGGAGTTATCATTATTTATACGTTTATTTTTAATTACTGGCATATTTTTGTGTTCATTTATTATTTTATTATTACTATTTATTATTTATCTTTTAATTTTGATAGTTGGTGTGATGACTTATGATAGTCGTTTGCCGACTTAAAAGTGTAGACGCAGATGACAATATTCTTCGATCAGATGGCTAATCACTGGCAAATTCTTTGTTATCGATCGCAGTCGTTATTTCTAATTCCTTCTTGATTTCCGTCTTGTTGGCAGTCAGGTGACAAGAGCACTAAATCCATGTAATTTCCCTTCAAGTGGTATTTGAATGATCAGTTGGTGTTAGCTGTTATTTTCTGAGCAAGGTGAGGTGCACTGTTAACGAAATATTCATTGAATCCATGAACAATTTGCTTAATTAACAATTTGATCCATATCGATTGTCGATAGCAATCGATGAAGAAAACAGTCACTCCAGCCATAAGGAAGTCTATACAGATAAAAAATAATCTTTAGAAAAAGGAGATCATATCTAAATCAACTTCTTCTCATACAAGATTGAAATCAAATCAGAATAAAGGCAATCTTCTGTTAAAAATAAGCAAGAAACCATATCGTAACCAATGCTTCCTTGACAACATGACTGGTGGGAAAAAAGATACGGAAAAGTGTAAGGCACGCAGAAGTTCAGTCTAAGGGTGATTCTGCGTTGCGAGTCCACGATGCTCCCGATACCTTTGGGCAATTAATTTGAGAAGGTTCTCGAGTGTCTTACAGACATTATGACTTGAATCATTACGCTGTTTGTATTTTGCTGGCTGCATGAACACGCTTGATGCAGTACTTTTGTGATAAAACTTAGGTAATTGACACTGCTTGTAAGCCAGTACATGCCTCTTTGCTTGATTCTCTGAGATGAGAAAGGTTCGTTTCATTGCTTAAATTTTAGATTGTAATTTTAGTTAGGGGACCTAGATAGGGATAACCTCATGGTCCTCCTTTTCAAATACTCTTTGTATTCTGTATTTGAATAAAGTATTATTATTATTATTATTATTATTATTATTATTACTATTATTATTATTATTATTATTATTATTATTAGTGGCAGTGCTGATGAAAATGTTTAATGTCCACAACACTTAAACCCTCTTAATTTCTGAGCAGAGAAAACCTACCAGGCCAGGTTTTTTGTTTTTTTTTTACTAAAATAATTTTGATATCAATCAATCCAAAACTCCAGCATAAATCTCACTTAAAAGTAATGTAAATTACTGAAAAAGGTCTCAAAGTTCCGGACATAACGTAATGTCCGCACCACAAATTAAAAACTATTTTTCTGAGAATCCAAAGTGACCCCCCCTCCCCCCAAGCCAATCACCTCAGGGCCCAGAGGGGTGCAAGCATGTCGCCATCCCTCTCACATTACCTACGAACTATCTCCTCTCTGCCAGCCATGCAAGAGAGTGCTAAGTTGATAACAGACTCGGGCGGAATAATTTGAAAAAAAATAAGGGACGAGTCGAAAACAGATTTCAATTTTAGCCAAAAAAAACACTAGCTTGCATTTGATGTCTTTTGTTTTGTCAACCAGTTCAATCAAAGCATGCTTAGTGGATTCCTTCCTCCCAGGTTGAAGCAAATCTTAGCTAAAAGACATTATGACTTAAATCATAACCCTGTTTGTCTTTTGCTGGCTCAACACACTTGATGCTGTAGTGTGAGATTGACTGTAGTGTTGTAGATTGTGAGAGCAAGAAACTTGTCTTGTACTATTATTTTCACTATTATTGGAGTTATCATTATTTATATGTTTATTTTTAATTACTGGCATATTTTTGTGTTCATTTATTATTTTATTATTACTATTTATTATTTATCTTTTAATTTTGATAGTTGGTGTGATGACTTATGATAGTCGTTTGCCGACTTAAAAGTGTAGACGCAGATGACAATATTCTTCGATCAGATGGCTAATCACTGGCAAATTCTTTGTTATCGATCGCAGTCGTTATTTCTAATTCCTTCTTGATTTCGGTCTTGTTGGCAGTCAGGTGACAAGAGCACTAAATCCATGTAATTTCCCTTCAAGTGGTATTTGAATGATCAGTTGGTGTTAGCTGTTATTTTCTGAGCAAGGTGAGGTGCACTGTTAACGAAATATTCATTGAATCCATGAACAATTTGCTTAATTAACAATTTGATCCATATCGATTGTCGATAGCAACCGATGAAGAAAACAGTCACTCCAGCCATAAGGAAGTCTATACAGATAAAAAATAATCTTTAGAAAAAGGAGATCATATCTAAATCAACTTCTTCTCATACAAGATTGAAATCAAATCAGAATAAAGGCAATCTTCTGTTAAAAATAAGCGAGAAACCATATCGTAACCAATGCTTCCTTGACAACATGACTGGTGGGAAAAAAGATACGGAAAAGTGTAAGGCACGCAGATACTTGAAGCAAATCTTAGCTAAAAGACATTATGACTTAAATCATAACACTGTTTGTCTTTTGCTGGCTCAACACACTTGATGCTGTAGTGTGAGATTGACTGTAGTGTTGTAGATTGTGAGAGCAAGAAACTTGTCTTGTACTATTATTTTCACTATTATTGGAGTTATCATTATTTATACGTTTATTTTTAATTACTGGCATATTTTTGTGTTCATTTATTATTTTATTATTACTATTTATTATTTATCTTTTAATTTTGATAGTTGGTGTGATGACTTATGATAGTCGTTTGCCGACTTAAAAGTGTAGACGCAGATGACAATATTCTTCGATCAGATGGCTAATCACTGGCAAATTCTTTGTTATCGATCGCAGTCGTTATTTCTAATTCCTTCTTGATTTCCGTCTTGTTGGCAGTCAGGTGACAAGAGCACTAAATCCATGTAATTTCCCTTCAAGTGGTATTTGAATGATCAGTTGGTGTTAGCTGTTATTTTCTGAGCAAGGTGAGGTGCACTGTTAACGAAATATTCATTGAATCCATGAACAATTTGCTTAATTAACAATTTGATCCATATCGATTGTCGATAGCAATCGATGAAGAAAACAGTCACTCCAGCCATAAGGAAGTCTATACAGATAAAAAATAATCTTTAGAAAAAGGAGATCATATCTAAATCAACTTCTTCTCATACAAGATTGAAATCAAATCAGAATAAAGGCAATCTTCTGTTAAAAATAAGCAAGAAACCATATCGTAACCAATGCTTCCTTGACAACATGACTGGTGGGAAAAAAGATACGGAAAAGTGTAAGGCACGCAGAAGTTCAGTCTAAGGGTGATTCTGCGTTGCGAGTCCACGATGCTCCCGATACCTTTGGGCAATTAATTTGAGAAGGTTCTCGAGTGTCTTACAGACATTATGACTTGAATCATTACGCTGTTTGTATTTTGCTGGCTGCATGAACACGCTTGATGCAGTACTTTTGTGATAAAACTTAGGTAATTGACACTGCTTGTAAGCCAGTACATGCCTCTTTGCTTGATTCTCTGAGATGAGAAAGGTTCGTTTCATTGCTTAAATTTTAGATTGTAATTTTAGTTAGGGGACCTAGATAGGGATAACCTCATGGTCCTCCTTTTCAAATACTCTTTGTATTCTGTATTTGAATAAAGTATTATTATTATTATTATTATTATTATTATTACTATTATTATTATTATTATTATTATTATTATTATTAGTGGCAGTGCTGATGAAAATGTTTAATGTCCACAACACTTAAACCCTCTTAATTTCTGAGCAGAGAAAACCTACCAGGCCAGGTTTTTTGTTTTTTTTTTACTAAAATAATTTTGATATCAATCAATCCAAAACTCCAGCATAAATCTCACTTAAAAGTAATGTAAATTACTGAAAAAGGTCTCAAAGTTCCGGACATAACGTAATGTCCGCACCACAAATTAAAAACTATTTTTCTGAGAATCCAAAGTGACCCCCCCTCCCCCCAAGCCAATCACCTCAGGGCCCAGAGGGGTGCAAGCATGTCGCCATCCCTCTCACATTACCTACGAACTATCTCCTCTCTGCCAGCCATGCAAGAGAGTGCTAAGTTGATAACAGACTCGGGCGGAATAATTTGAAAAAAAATAAGGGACGAGTCGAAAACAGATTTCAATTTTAGCCAAAAAAAACACTAGCTTGCATTTGATGTCTTTTGTTTTGTCAACCAGTTCAATCAAAGCATGCTTAGTGGATTCCTTCCTCCCAGGTTGAAGCAAATCTTAGCTAAAAGACATTATGACTTAAATCATAACCCTGTTTGTCTTTTGCTGGCTCAACACACTTGATGCTGTAGTGTGAGATTGACTGTAGTGTTGTAGATTGTGAGAGCAAGAAACTTGTCTTGTACTATTATTTTCACTATTATTGGAGTTATCATTATTTATATGTTTATTTTTAATTACTGGCATATTTTTGTGTTCATTTATTATTTTATTATTACTATTTATTATTTATCTTTTAATTTTGATAGTTGGTGTGATGACTTATGATAGTCGTTTGCCGACTTAAAAGTGTAGACGCAGATGACAATATTCTTCGATCAGATGGCTAATCACTGGCAAATTCTTTGTTATCGATCGCAGTCGTTATTTCTAATTCCTTCTTGATTTCGGTCTTGTTGGCAGTCAGGTGACAAGAGCACTAAATCCATGTAATTTCCCTTCAAGTGGTATTTGAATGATCAGTTGGTGTTAGCTGTTATTTTCTGAGCAAGGTGAGGTGCACTGTTAACGAAATATTCATTGAATCCATGAACAATTTGCTTAATTAACAATTTGATCCATATCGATTGTCGATAGCAACCGATGAAGAAAACAGTCACTCCAGCCATAAGGAAGTCTATACAGATAAAAAATAATCTTTAGAAAAAGGAGATCATATCTAAATCAACTTCTTCTCATACAAGATTGAAATCAAATCAGAATAAAGGCAATCTTCTGTTAAAAATAAGCGAGAAACCATATCGTAACCAATGCTTCCTTGACAACATGACTGGTGGGAAAAAAGATACGGAAAAGTGTAAGGCACGCAGATACTTGAAGCAAATCTTAGCTAAAAGACATTATGACTTAAATCATAACACTGTTTGTCTTTTGCTGGCTCAACACACTTGATGCTGTAGTGTGAGATTGACTGTAGTGTTGTAGATTGTGAGAGCAAGAAACTTGTCTTGTACTATTATTTTCACTATTATTGGAGTTATCATTATTTATACGTTTATTTTTAATTACTGGCATATTTTTGTGTTCATTTATTATTTTATTATTACTATTTATTATTACTATTACTCAGAACCACCCAGCAAAACCGGGGGGGACTGTCACAGTTTCGCCAAACCTACACACTCACGCTTTAATTCTGTGCAGATTTACAGTGTAACACAGCGAATACATGGTCGTTTCTGCAAAAGCTATTCTCAAAACTATAGGTACCATAAAGTGACATCAAACATATATTTATAAGATTTACTCTGCATTGTTCTTTCAGCTTTGAGGAAGTTACACTCAGCACGAATGTGTCCTCTCCTTTTGCAATACCAGCAGTGGGATGTTATTTTGGAAGTCCCTTCCTCCCAAGTTGAAGCAAATCTTAGCTAAAAAACAGGTTTTTTCCCAATTTTAAGGTCTGTTGACTTCATGAAGGGGTTAATATTTTGACTGCTTGGAATAACTTGTGCTCTAGTGTTTCTACAATAAAACATAAGCTAAATTTTGAGATGTAACGGTGCATCTTATTGTTTTCAGTAGACATTGTGACTGAAGGAAAAATTGCCTTTTTGGACAGCTGTGATTGCAGAATGACATCACAATTTACTATCAAGACCAGGTACTAAGATTGTCAGAGCAAAAAACTTTATGAACCCTTAGCTGGAGTATTAACATGTAACCAAACCAGCTGTCAGTTTAAGAGACCAGTTCTTTTAGCCAAGATTATCTTCAACAAAACCCAATCCCCAAAACTAAAAGTAAAGGCTTACCGAGGTACCGCCCACATTGATAAACATTCTCTGCCCACTCCCCTTGCCCCGTCCTCTTCCCCTCCCCCTTGAAATGTATTGAGGGCTCTCACTGCCTGGGGTTCTTTTAGCTTTGAAGAAGTTACACTCAGCACGAATGTGTCCTCTCCTTTTGCAATACCAGCAGTGGGATGTTATTATGGAAGTCCCTCCCAAGTTGAAGCAAATCTTAGCTAAAAAAACAGGTTTTTTCCCAATTTTAAGGTCTGTTGACTTCATGAAGGGGTTAATTTTTTGACTGCTTGGAATAACTTGTGCTCTAGTGTTTCTACAATAAAACATAAGCTAAATTTTGAGATGTAACAGTGCATCTTATTGTTTTCAGTAGACATTGTGACTGAAGGAAAAATTGCCTTTTTGGACAGCTGTGATTGCAGAATGACATCACAATTTACTATCAAGACCAGGTACTAAGATTGTCAGAGCAAGAAACTTTATGAACCCTTAGCTGGATTAGCTGTCAGTTTAAGAGACCAGTTCTTTTAGCCAAGATTACCTTCAACAAAACCCAATCCCCAAAACTAAAAGTAAAGGCTTACCGAGGTACCGCCCACATTGATAAACATTCTCTGCCCACTCCCCTTGCCCCGTCCTCTTCCCCTCCCCCTTGAAATGTATTGAGGGCTCTCACTGCCTGGGGTTCTTTTAGCTTTGAAGAAGTTACACTCAGCACGAATGTGTCCTCTCCTTTTGCAATACCAGCAGTGGGATGTTATTATAGAAGTCCCTCCCAAGTTGAAGCAAATCTTAGCTAAAAAAACAGGTTTTTTCCCAATTTTAAGGTCTGTTGACTTCATGAAGGGGTTAATTTTTTGACTGCTTGGAATAACTTGTGCTCTAGTGTTTCTACAATAAAACATAAGCTAAATTTTGAGATGTAACAGTGCATCTTATTGTTTTCAGTAGACATTGTGACTGAAGGAAAAATTGCCTTTTTGGACAGCTGTGATTGCAGAATGACATCACAATTTACTATCAAGACCAGGTACTAAGATTGTCAGAGCAAGAAACTTTATGAACCCTTAGCTGGATTAGCTGTCAGTTTAAGAGACCAGTTCTTTTAGCCAAGATTACCTTCAACAAAACCCAATCCCCAAAACTAAAAGTAAAGGCTTACCGAGGTACCGCCCACATTGATAAACATTCTCTGCCCACTCCCCTTGCCCCGTCCTCTTCCCCTCCCCCTTGAAATGTATTGAGGGCTCTCACTGCCTGGGGTTCTTTTAGCTTTGAAGAAGTTACACTCAGCACGAATGTGTCCTCTCCTTTTGCAATACCAGCAGTGGGATGTTATTATAGAAGTCCCTCCCAAGTTGAAGCAAATCTTAGCTAAAAAAACAGGTTTTTTCCCAATTTTAAGGTCTGTTGACTTCATGAAGGGGTTAATTTTTTGACTGCTTGGAATAACTTGTGCTCTAGTGTTTCTACAATAAAACATAAGCTAAATTTTGAGATGTAACAGTGCATCTTATTGTTTTCAGTAGACATTGCGACTGAAGGAAAAATTGCCTTTTTGGACAGCTGTGATTGCAGAATGACATCACAATTTACTATCAAGACCAGGTACTAAGATTGTCAGAGCAAGAAACTTTATGAACCCTTAGCTGGATTAGCTGTCAGTTTAAGAGACCAGTTCTTTTAGCCAAGATTACCTTCAACAAAACCCAATCCCCAAAACTAAAAGTAAAGGCTTACTGAGGTACCACCCACATTGATAAACATTTTCTGCCCACTCCCCCTGCCCCGCCCTCTGCCCGACCCTCTTTTCCATCCACGGCCCCGTCCCCTTCCCCTCCCCCTTGAAATGTATTCAGGGCTCTCACTGGTTGTTGTTCTTTTAGCCTTGAGGAAGTTACACTCAGTACGAATGTGTCCTTTCCTTTTGCAATACCAGCAGTGGGCTGAAAAAGAAATTAGGTACATACGTGTGAGAATTTCGTGTATTTAGCTCGGGCTGAAATATTAGCCTGGTTGGAGGAGCTAGGAATTCAGGCTGGCTTTTCAAATAAGTCCTCTTAAATCAAGTAGAGATTTCACAAGTAATCAGAGTAATTATTCATATGTTTATATTATTTCTATGTTTGTATTGTTTAAAAACAAAGAAAAGGCCAATTTCTTGAGAATTGACTTTCATGATTTCACGGAAAAAATGGCTTTAAAGGATATTGAGTTAGTTGAAAATGTCACTAATCTTAAATCACCGTTTAAAAAATTTAATTGATAATACACAATCAAGACCACCTACATTTATCACAAGAACGAAAGAAGGGTTTCGTTCCCATCTTATAAAATGGTTTGAAAAAGGTTTGCTAAAGGGAACATGTTGTCAACTTCACAACAGCAAGTTTCTTTTTGATGTAGGGTACTAAACTTTCAGTTTTGTTTATGGTGACAACAGATATTTCCCTTGGCCATTTCGTGATTTTCGTGACAATCACTGCTTAAGAATTCAAGCTTACCAGTGGATCTTTTCAGTTTTGCAGATAGCTCTGAAACCAAAAAAAAATGATTTTCCAAATTAGCTTAATGCAATATGTTAACTGTGTTCAAAATTTTGTTGTCTGTTGTTTCATGTATATCAAGCAACATGTAAAACATTTGATATTGTACCTTGATTTTGAGCTTGTAATTTCTGGATGTCTGCAAAAAATCATGAAAAAAAAAAAGATTTTCCAAATTAGCTTAATGCAATATGTTAACTGTGTTCAAAATTTTGTTGTCTGTTGTTTCATGTATATCAAACAACAAGCAAAACATTTGATATTGTACCTTGATTTTGAGCTTGTAATTTCTGGAGATCTGCAAATAAATCATGAGGTAATTAAACAGTGGATGAAAGTGGGACGTCAAGTTCAGAAACGCCTTAAATCATAAGCTCTAAGAAAAGCAATTAAGGTTCACTTGGTGATTTATATCATGTTAGTTGAGTTTCAACACTGAGAAATAAAATACCCAACACAGGTGCAACTACCTTTTTAAACATTTGCCTTACCTGAAGGAGGCTGGTTTTCCAAAGCATTACCAGGCTTGGCTACAAGAAAATGAGGTTTCACAGTTTTAACATAATATGTTAACTGTGTTGTAATTTCTGAGCAAGAAAATGTATTGCATCATTGCAACACAACACAAGTTCAACTATTTTTTTAAAACAGCTGCCTTGCTTGGAAGATAATTACTTGCTCCGGCCTCCTTGCTTTGCTATTTTTTAAAAACACTTGCCTTACCTGATAGAAGCTCAGTTCCTGAAGCCTCCACATCTTTGTCATCTAGAAGAAAATGAGGTTTAACAGCATGAAAATCAATTTTATCTTCCTCAAAGCCACCAAAAATGAATACATCAATAAAAATACATAGAAAGCATCAAGGCATTTGTTTCTTGTGTGTCTTGTCTCTAAACCTTAAGGGCAGATTCGGTGTAAAACCTTCTAGAGTAACTGCACCCCTTCTGTGGATGTCATTTTCAAGAAATTATGTTTACATATACCCGTGAATAAATTGTCCTCAAAATGTGTGCGACTTGTATTTTGGACTTGTGTCTTACAAGTTGGACTCTTGTCAAGTCAGACAATTTAACATTTCATTGATTTTTATCAAACAATCAGCAAAACATGTCATATTGTTCCTTGTTTCTCATGCTGTGGATTCTCAAAGAGCTGCAAAAGGAAATCCATACACAACACAGGTGCTTTGCTATTTTTTAAAAACATTTGCCTTACCTGATGGAGGCTCAGTTCCTGAATCCCCCTCATCTTTGTCATCTAGAAGAAAATGAGGTTTAACAGCATGAAAATCAATTTTATCTTCCTCAAAGCCACCAAAAATGAATACATCAATAAAAATACATAGAAAGCATCAAGGCATTTGTTTCTTGTGTGTCTGGTCTCTAAACCTTAAGGGCAGATCCCGTGTAAAACCTTCTAGAGTAACTGCACCCCTTCTGTGGATGTCATTTTCAAGAAATTATGTTTACATATACCCGTGAATAAATTGTCCTCAAAATGTGTGCGACTTGTATTTTGGACTTGTGTCTTACAAGTTGGACTCTTGTCAAGTCAGACAATTTAACATTTCATTGATTTTTATCAAACAATCGGCAAAACATGTCATATTGTTCCTTGTTTCTCATGCTGTGGATTCTCAAAGAGCTGCAAAAGGAAATCCATACTCAACACAGGTGCTTTGCTATTTTTTAAAAAACATTTGCCTTACCTGATGGAGGCTCAGTTCCTGAATCCCCCTCATCTTTGTCATCTAGAAGAAAATGAGGTTTAACAGCATGAAAATCAATTTTACCTTCCTCAAAGCCACCAAAAATGAATACTCAATAAAAAGAAATAGAGAGCATCAAGGCATTTGTTTCTCTTGTGTGTCTTGTCTCTAAACCCTAAGAGCAAACCCCGTGTAAAACCTGCTAGAGTACCCACTCCCCCTCTGTGGATATCATTTTCAAGAAATTATGTTTAAATATACCTGTGATTAAATTGTCCTCAAAATGTGTGCAACTTGTATTTTGGACTTGTGTCTTACAAGTTGGACTCTTGTCAAGTCAGACAATTTAACATTTCATTGATTTTTATCAAACAATCGGCAAAACATTTGATATTGTTCCTTATTTCTCATGCCGTGGATTCTCAAAGAGCTGCAAAAGGACATCCATACACAATACAGGTGCTTTGCTATTTTTAAAAAACATTTGCCTTACCTGATGGAGGCTCAGTTCCTGAATCCCTGCCATCTTTGTCATCTAGAAGAAAATGAGGTTTAACAGCATGAAAATCAATTTTATCTTCCTCAAAGCCACCAAAAATAAATACATCAATAAAAATACATAGAAAGCATCAAGGCATTTGTTTCTTGTGTGTCTTGTCTCTAAACCCTAAGAGCAGACCCCGTGTAAAACCTTCTAGAGTAACCACGCCCCCCTCTGTGGATATCATTTTCAAGAAATTATGTTTAAATATACCCGTGAATAAATTGTCCTCAAAATGTGTGTTTGATTGGTTATAAAGAAAAAAAAACATTGTTATTCAATATTAGTTATTCATTTGCAGGCTAAACCACATAATATATACAGGGCCACTGATTTACATCACAAAAGTGTCTGTTGTGTTACACCTTTGTCCTTCAAAAGATTTTGACACATGTAAAACAGAAGAAAATAAGGTTTCACAGCATGAAAATCAATTTTATCATTTAATATTTTATCATGTAATATTTCATCAGTGTTCAACTTACCAGGGTTTTCATCACCGTTAAAACCAGTAGGCATAATTTGATCAGTTCGAGTTTATTCTGATAAAAATAACAAAGAACAAGATGTAAACTTAAATAATTTAACTCACCCAGCCGACCCAGTGATATAAACCATTGTAACCCTAATCTCATACTGAAAGAGTAAACTCACCTTGAAAATAACAGTTAACAAATCGACCATATCATAACTTGCTTCAGAGCCTGCGTTTTTGAAAATAACGCCTCCGGTAGGTTTCTTGGTTTGAAATACTCCAGAGCGACCAATCACGATAACTCTTGCCCCCAGTTCGTCCGCGGTTTAAAGTCAACCAAGCTAAACAGCGTCGTTCGTCACGAGTTGGAAATCTTAAGTCGAAAATCGCCGCTCGACTCCTAAAAAAGGAATTGACAGCGCAACTACTACTTAATGCTAAAGCCGGTATTTGTGAAGCATGCAGTGGAGAGGTAAGAAGTTGATATGAAGCGCTTTAAATCGAGATCGAAACCCAGAATGATTCGTCGACTTCCGTTTATTAATTCATGTGAGAAATTCTTCACCTGCGTGCAAAAAATAAAATGATATTTAATTCCACTAAATAGAGACCATGAAGAAATACTTAAACAGAAAAAAAGAAGTGCGATTATTGTGATTTAAGCTTTATAAAGAATACCAACATATTGCAATATCCTCCGCGTGAACTCTAGTCACGTGAGTCCAATCTGGAACAAGATGTTGGTTCAAAATGTTATTGATCTCTAATAGATTTATAGTTTTCTAGTGACGTCATCCAATTCATTCCCGGTCTCCCTCGCCCAAGATCGCCCTGAACTCTGATTGGTCTACTCGTGGGGTATTTAAACCTCGAGTGTCATAGAGACAAGCATTTTTAGCGCGTGGTTTTGCGTCCTGTCGTGTCGATAGGTGAAATACGTGCAATGGATTCTTTGCTTTCCTACGAATCCAGTTCTAGTAGTACCTCTGATGGCGAGGCATGGACCGAAACACAACCCCCTATGACAAAACGGGCCATCGAGCAAGCGCCGCCCTTTGCAACCCTAGAAGACGACGCGTTGATGGACAGGTGTGCTTCAGACTCTGAAGTAAGCGATTCTAACGATGAAGCCCCAAAATTCGGTTCAGAGCGATTTCATCCCACAGATGGAGATCAGCTAGACGAGAATGAATTGGAAGAACAGCACCAGCAGAACTTCGGCAGCAGAGGGGAGACAGAAGCCTTCGGTGGTGGTGGAAACATGCATGCTACATTTCCCTTGCCAGTTGGAGGAAAGAGGAGTCCTTATGCGCTAAATATCCGTGATCTCAATGCAAGGATGCGCGCTTTCTTGGCGTCGGTAAAGACATACTTCACGCAGAGAGTAAATCTGGAAAGGCAGAAGGCCCCGCTTTGCCCTTCGACTTACGACAAAGCCCAAGAAAGAGTACTTGGTATGTATATGTTGTTGTATGTCTTTTACTCAGTTCGCTCACAGAGGCCGCACGCGCGCGTTTGATTGCGGTAAAAGGTATACGCGGCTGTAAATGCTTCGTTCTTAAAGCGTGTTTTGGCCAATGCTTTCTAGATTAATTCAAATATTAGTTCAAACAAGCGTGGGAAAAAGGGAAGACGCGAGCGGGAGCGGTTCTTCAAACCAGAGGTGCGAAAAATTTCTTTTGTGTTGTCTTGGCCGGTATTACGCATTTTTCGTCTTTAATCTCTAGTCAGTTTTACCTACGCAAGGACGGTTTTTCCGTTCTTTGTAGTCGTTCGATTTAGCGATTGTAAAAAAAAGACGAAACAAAAAATCAAAAAAAGACCAAAAACGAATGCGTAAAACATTGTCTTCTCTGGGATGCGCGCAGAGTGTGATGGAAAAAGGGAAGACGCGAGCGGTTTTTCAAACGGGAGGTGCGAAAAATTTCTTTTGTGTTGTCTTGGCCGATATTACGCATTTTTCGTCTTTAATCTCTAGTCAGTTTTACCTACGCAAGGACGGTTTTTGCGTTCTTTGTAGTCGTTCGATTTAGCGATCGTAAAAAAAAAAAAGTCGAAACAGAAAAATCAAAAGAAGACCAAAAACGAATGCGTATAACATTGTCCCCTCTCTATGTTAGGTTTTCTGGGATACGCGCAGAGTGTGATGGATACACGAGAATTGAGCCCAGAAGTGTTCCTGCGAGTAACGTTCATCGAAGGCTACGTGGAATTTCTGAAGGTGGGTGTTTTCGTTTTCGGCGAAAAATTAACTTGCAGGTTCTCTTGTTGCGTAAATCAAAATATCCCGCGTAAAAGGGCGTGTGTCCCGCGAGGGCGAGTTGGGCTTGAGTTGCTGGGGTCTGGGTTCGATCGTAATTCCACAACAGACGTGTGGCCGCCATTATAAAAGTTGTTTTGGCTAAATCAGACGGGAAAATGCTTTCAGATCTTGTCTTAGTGGGTGAGTCCTTGTCAATGTATGGATTGTCTATCTAGGTTGTAGTCTTTGACAAATTCTCTTCTGCTTATTTGTTCCAAACTGCGTTCGAAGTCGTTTTCTTTACGACAATTTAAAGCGACTCCCTCGCTGTTAATTGTTCCCACGACACAAGCTTACAGCTGCTACTGAACTGCCGAGAAAAGAATTAAGCGGCCACTAATTTAACACAGTTGAAATACGATTGATCTCAAAATAATTGGCTTGTTTTTTGTCGTGTGGTGTAATATTTCGTCACTGTAATATTTCGTATTTTTATATCACTTGTTGTTTTCAAATTGAATTTACTTGTGTCTTTGATCTTTGGCTTTTACGTACATAAATGCATCACCTTTATTTCACCTCGAATTTACAAGGGTAGCTGTAGAGCTTATTTCTCCGAGAAAAAAAAAGTTTAATGAATAAATAAATAAACAAAATGGTATTGATAACAAGGGTGGTGATTGTTTTATAAGTCACATCAGCTTTATAAAACTGCAGATTTGCACTTGCAAATTCACGTGGCTGAAATTGAGTCCAGAACATTATGTTCAGAGTATGGTGGATCATACTTGCCAACATTACACACAGCAAATGTCAAAACCAGGAATGTGGTGCGACAATATAATTATCCAGGCCGTATGCTTTTATGATTGAATCGAATTGAAATGCAAAGTTCGCAAAATTCATCCGCTGCTTCAATCGATTGTTTCTCCCCAGGAAAAGCGGTGTTGCAGTTCAGCGACAGTCTCCAATCACATAAGTTCGATCTTGTACCCGATCAAATTTCTGCATCGCGAAGATGCGCCCAACTTCAATAATGTGGCGATCATAAAGCAGTTGAGAGTTCAAGCCACCCTGCTCCAAAAAGAGGGCGACCTCGACCGTCCATCCAGCAAGGAGGACTTTGAAGCGCAAAATCGCTGGCTTCCTTGGTGAGTCTGATTTGTGTTTGTTTCTCTTTGATCACTTTTTATACACCAGGCAAGAGAAAGGGAATTTATTTTACTCTAATTACTCATCCACAAAATGCAGGAGGGGAGGGGAGGGGGGTGCTCATTCGGAGATGGACAAAAGTCATAGCTGGTGGCAGCTAATTTGACGGTAATGACATTTTCTCTGCCTTATTTCCTCAGGGACCAGGTTGTGAAAACAGTAGCGACACAACGGGAACGCTTTGAGCTTGCTGGTCCGATGAAAGTGAAGGCCAGAGAATGTTGTGACCTGGTAATGGTGAGCCTGTATGTTTTCATCCCGCCATCCCGAGGCCTGGAAATCCGAACGCTGGAAGTCCTTGGCAATGGTTACGACTTTGATCAGGCTCGCTTTAAAGATCGAAACGCTGTGGTGATGAAGGACGATGGAGTCATCTTGCACTTTCATAATTACAAAACCAGGCGGTTTTCAGGCAGGGATGAATTGGCGTTGGAGGTTAGATTTCTGGTTTTCCCTGTTATATTTAATTTTTTTTACTTTTTTTGAGAGAAATAAACAAAGCGAAAAGGGGATCCAAATGGTTTTAGTTCGATGTAAACTTGTACGTTTAAGGACCACTCATTGTCCTCTAGGTTGTGGTTTGTCATGGTGTGAATGGAAACCGAAGCCTGGCAAAGGGTTAGCATTACTAATGAGGAACTCACTCACTCTCTCCTCAGAACGACCACGAACTTTGCCAGATTCTGCGTATGTATGTGAAAGACTTCCGACCGCACCTCACCAAGGAAGGAAGCGGAGATTTTCTGCTGTTGGTGAGTTTCTTTTTTTTCTTTACTTTATTGTTACCTCCCCAATGGGGCTTTTCAGGAACAATAATTGTTCCTGAAAAGCCTAGTAAGCCTAGTAAAACTGAAAAGCCTAGTAAAACTTAGTAATTTAAGTAATTATTACTTAAATTACTAAGTTACTAATAAAGCAACTGAAAACATTTCTTTTTAAGAAAGCTTTTGACTTGTGGAAATAGTTTTAAAGTTTAGCATAGTTGTTGTAATAGTTTTAAAGTTTAGTGATTTCCATTTATTCATTTATTTTAACTTAATGTAAAGCGCTTTTGAGTATGTTTGTCTAGTTCTAGCGCTATACAAGTCTATTATTATTATAACTACACAATCAAAATTAATCAAATTTAAAAAAAACATTTACAACATTATCTAAACTTTGTAGTCGCGAAAAATACTAAAAATAAATGAAGTTTAGGGAGTATTTACAAAATTGTTGAAAAGCTTATTCTTTAAGATACGTTTAAAAACTTGAACTGAACAGCTTGATTTTAAAAAGGGGTCTAGATTGTTCCAAAGTCCAATAGTTCTGTAATAAAATGTTCTTTGTCCTGAGGCTGTTTTAAAAAAAGGTATATCAAGCTTTTGGCCACTCCTAGTTGTACGCTTGGTAACTTGTTCGCGGGTAATGAATTGTGACGTCAGATATTTGGGGGCGTGTCCAGAAATGCATTTAAAAGCCATGGTAGCTTGGCGGTAGTATAGTTGGTCCGTAACGGGTAACCAAGACAAACTTTTTAAGTGGGGAGTTACATGATCGTACTTTCTCGCGCCACTAACGATTCGACATGCGTAGTTCTGCACAGCCTGTAATTTCCTTATATTTTTCTCTGTGGTATTTGCCCAGACATTCGAGAAGTAGTACAACTTACTGAAAACCGAGGCATTTATCACGGTTAACAACGACGTTCTGTCAAGACAGTGTTTGACACGGCTAATTTGCGCGAGGCGTGCGATACATTCCGATACTGTGGTCTTAATATGATCATCAAATGTCAAGTTCGAATCCAAAATCACGCCGAGATCTTTGGCTGATTGTCTTGGGGAGATGTCTTTTCCCAGCAAAGACAAACGAAAATCATGGAGCTTCGAAGTCATCTGTCGGCTCCCGAAAACAATTAATTTCGTCTTGTCTGGATTTAGTAATAGCCGATTTCTGAAACACCAGTTGCGCACACCGAGGAGGTCTTCGTTCATCTCCTCAACAATCCATTGGGTGTCTTGTGAATGAAAAGAAACAAACAATTTTGTATCATCTACATAGCATTCAGTAGAGCAATTCTGTGGAGCTTCCGGTAGATCATTAACATATATACTAGATAATAAGGGGCCCAGGATGCTACCCTGAGGTACTCCATATTCAATTGGTATTGGATTGGAAACAGTGGAGTGAATTCGTACAACTTGATATCTATTTGTGAGATAGCTGTTAAACCATTGTAGCACACTAGTTGAGGTGCCAACGTCTTGTAGTTTTCGTAACAGTATTTGGTGGTCGACACTATCAAACGCTTTGCTCATATCTAGGAGAACACAGGCGGTTAATTTCTTTTTATCTATTCCTTTAAGAAATGCATCAGTCGTGCGAAGTAATGATGTTTCAGTAGAGTGCCATTTTTTGCTTCCATTTTGTTTTGTCGTCAGCCTCTTCTTTGTTGTCAAATAGGTGACAAACTGATTATAAGCGACTCTTTCACAGACCTTTGACAACACAGGTAGTAGCGAAATTGGTCTATTATTGTTAGGAAGTTCGTGATTGCCTTGTTTGGGAATAGGTGTGATTTCGGCTGTTTTCCAGATCCCTGGGAATGTTGAAGATGAAAGAGAAGCATTGATGATTGATGTAACAAAAGGGAGTATAATCGGCAGGCAGTCTTTAATGACTCGAGTTGGCACTTTATCAATCCCAGGAGCCTTATTAGAAGGCATTGCATTTATAATGTCCTCGACTTGTTTACATTCAACAGAATGAAATGTAAATTGCTCAGATGTCAGAAAAAAGTTTGCTGTTGCAGAAATAAGGAGGGGTAAATTTTTTCAAAGTCTGAATTTCAGACTGGGGTGAACAAATGTTGGTTTTCATTCTTAATTGGTCCCATCAAGATTAAACCCTAACCCTAACCATAAAGGTAAGGGAAGGAAATTTCAGGGCATGTTGTCTTAAGAAAAAGCTTACAGCTCTGAAATTGGACTTTTCCATCCCTACAACAAGTGTTTAGGACCTTTTCCTCTCTCAGGAGAATTCTCCCAGGGTGTGTTGGAATGTTTGAAGCCAGTTTACAATCCTTTGGGGGGTGTCTCTGCAAGTGTTGGGGTTTTCCAAGAGGAGTTTTCACCCTTGCAGGGGTGAGTTCTGAATGTGTTGCTTTTCTCTGGGGTGAAACAGTCCGATCTCTCACCCCTGGTAGTTTCACCCGGGTTGAAATTATAATAACAATTAGCACAGCAATTCGCATAAAGAATGACAAAACCTTTGGCTCATATATTCGTGCAATTCTCCACATTAATTGTCATTATAATTTCAACCTGTGCAGTATTTTTCAGAAAATGACGTCATTTTCTCAAATTCTCAACCAAGACTTGGTACAAGGAAAATTGATGGCGGCCGTAAATTCTCGGAAATACAGGTCCATAAACCACGAGTTCTAATGTTGGTAATAGATTGAAATTTGGCATGATATCTAGGAAAGACCTATTCTGTGCAAATGTAAAATAAATGGATATCGAGAAGGAAATTCTGGGCATATTGTCGTAAGAAATAGCTTACAGCTCTGAAAGGGGACTTTTCCATACCTAAAACAAGTGTTCAGGGACTTTTGCACTCTCAGGAGAATTCTCCCGGGGTGTGTTGGAATGTCTGAAGCCAGTTTACAATCCTTTGGGGGGTATCTCTGCAAGTGTTGGGGTTTTCCAAGGGGAGTTTTCACCCCTGCAGGGGTGAGTTTGGAATGTGTTGCTTTTCTCTGGGGTGAAACAGTTCGATCTCTCACCCCTGGTAGTTTCACCCGGGTTGAAATTATAATAACAATTGGCACAGCAATTCACATAAGGAATAACAAAAACTTTGGATCGCATATTCGTGCAATTCTCCACGTTAATTGTTATTATAATTTCAACCCGTGTGGTATTTTTCAGAAAATGACGTCATTTTCTCAAATTCTCAACCAAGACTTGGAACAAGGAAAATTAATGGTGGTCGTAAATTCTTGGAAATAAAGGTCCATAAAGAGCAAGTTGTAATGTGCGTAACTGATTGAAATTTGGCAAGATATCTAGGAAACACCTATTCTGTACGAAAATGTAAGAAAATGGATATGGAGAATTTCATCATAGTGGCACTTTAATAAATTGATTGTTGTTTCCCCTTTGCCTACAGAACAAAAATGGAGATGCCTTCACTTCAGCTGCATTCTCTGCCCACCTGAAGAATGTGTTTTATGGACTTACTGGAAAATTGGTCTCGGTGAACATGCTTCGGTCCTCATTCATCACATGGGCCTATTCTCAAGAGTAAGTTGACATTCCTTAGATTTAGAATTTGTCAATAAGAGGTTCCGTAGTAAAATCGTTTTCTGATGAGACTATTTTAATCATGGGCCTACAGAATGCAGCATTCTCTCATTTGCTTACTCCAGTTTCCAATTTGTATTCAGTCAGGGTCCCTCTTCGGAGTGGGGGAATTTCTCGTTTGGAGTCATATTAATTTTTTGGTTTTAAAAGTGATCTATAAACCATCTTTAATTCTGCTGATTGAAGGCCACATTTTCCTGTGAAATATATAGGCATTGTGGCTTTTGCGGTTGTTGTTGTTTTTGTTTCATAATAACAGAGGGTTTGAGTGAACAATTGAGAGTAAAGATTGGTGGCGATCATTTGGAATGATGTTTCGATGACTCGTTCATCGTTTCCAGATCCGTAAAACTAAAAGTCAGATTCTCGAGAGCTTGATTTGTGGAACGCCCTTTGTCCCAAAAAAGAAAGCTGAGCTGGATATGGTACAGTAAAAACCTGCGTGTAAGAACCTACTTTTTTCAGAGTTTGGCATAACAGGTTCTTGTATTATGGGGTACTTATTGACAGTTTAGGCTAAGTAGGTTCTTAATTAGGTTCTTAATTTCTACAGAGTAGACGTTGTTGTTGATTATCAGAAAGTAGTATAAAATCTGGTCTGTTCTTCATTATAAATATTTATTAATGTACCCATGTTGCCAAATGTCCAACAACATTAATTGATCAATGATACAGTACTGTATATAAAATGTATGATCAAACTGCAAGAGGATACGTGCATGGAGCATTTGAACCAAGACCAAGATTACATAGAAATGATACATTCTGTAAATTGTAGCAATAATTGTTTCATAATAACAGTTCAGATTTAGCATACATTGTGCATTTTGAGTTTCATTTAACAATTCAATTTTCAAAACTCTTGATCACCTTTTTGGTTTTTGGTGAAAAAAATATTCAAATTAACTAGTCAAACCCCACATGTAAGAACCTGTTGGAATTTGTTTGGCTAAACAGGGTCTTATATTTTGGGGTATTAAAAAAGCAAATTCCTGCCTGAAGGTTCTTAAATCCCTAGGTTCTTACACACTGGTTTTTACTGTATCAAATCCTCTCTTTGGGATCGACAAAATATTAAAACTTTTGCGTGTTGCCGAATTTTTTTTACGGTGGACTCCTGTCTGAAAAATAATTGTTTGTTTCTTTGTTTGTTTCTCATAGCAACTGTACCGACGCGCTTAAATCCTCGCTGGCTGCCGCACTGAGACATTCAACCAGACAAGCACAGCAGACTTATGACCGACGTACTTGCAATGAGAGAAAGCGGCTTGCTGTCGACCTGGCCAGGGACTTTGCAGAGGGAAGCCAGGAAGAGGGAGTCGTGGCCGCACAACCAGTCGAGCCTTGTCAGTTCCAGCCGGGAGATTTTGTGGCTTGTGTAGAAGACACCAGCACTGTGAATGCCCCGAAAATTCTCCTTGCCCAAGTTCATTGTGTGCAGGAAAATGGAGAGGTCAGTTTGCTTTGGTACAAAGCCGTATCAGCAAACATGTACAAACTGGAACTCGACGGCCAACAGTGGTATGAAAGCGTTGGTAGTCTGACTCCGGTGTCAGTCCAAGCAGCCAAAAATCGCCCGGGAGTTTATCGGCTTCAGACGTCGAGACGGCAGATCCACAAAGCCATCATGAAAGACTAGCTAATTGACAATATTTTCAATAATGCCGGCCCCTGGTGGGAGGAGTTTTATACTTTTATTAGAACATTTTAAAGTACTTTGAATCAAGTTACTTCTCACTCCAAAAGGACTTGAAGCCATCATGAAAGGCTAGCTAATTGACAATATTTTCAGCAACGCTGGCTCCTCCAACGTGATGACAAATGGAGGGACTTTCTCAGTCATGTTTCCAGTGTTGCCATAATTTAAGAATTTTCCAACCAGTTCGCTTTTAAAGTCGGAATTGAATTTTGTCGGGATTAAATCGCAGACTACACACCCTGGTTTGATGCCTTTTTCAGGAGTTGTATACTTTTATCAGAATATTTTAAAGTACCATGTAATCAAGTTAGTTCTCACTCCCGAAGGACTTGATTAAATCATGTTGGTGGTTTGCCTTACAGTAAATTCTGTGTGCGCCTCTATTGTCTTTGCCATACGGTAGCGACAAGTACCTCTTTTACTAAAGTTCCGATAGGCCGCGTTCAATGTATCGATATTCTAACATGGCTCTGAGGTTTTCAGGTCAAAATTGCAAAATTTTTATTTTTGAGTTGCTTTCCTCTCCCGATCCCGAAAAGAATACAGAACATTTGAGAAGTTTGTCCTGAGAACCATGTAAGAATGCCATGTAAGAATGTTGATGTATCGAAGATGGCCTTTTTAAGAAACTGAAAACGTGTGCCATGTTTCTATCGAGTTATGGAAGAACGAGAAATCAGGTCTGTGGACTTGGACCGTCAAAATGTAAATTCTCTCTGCTGGCACCATCATCCTCACGATAATAATGGTGAACAATAATTGCCATTGGACGAGGTCTTTTGTGATATGCGGATACCGAGATCTTGATTGTTCTGGATATCACAAACACCGAATCTAATAATATTGTTGTATTACACATTGAAGGGGAAGCTCAAATATATGAAATTTCATAAATTCACCTGTAATAATGATCGTAATAATCGTAGTGAGGGTAATAATTACATTTCTTGGGACATTCATCTGAGGACGGGGAGACTTTTCGGTAGGCCTTACGTGAGGTTGTCGTGACCTACCGCTGATTGCAAGGCACGCGATCCTGATCCCAATGGCGGCAAGTTCACTTTTGAGGATTTTTCTGCTCAGGTAAACAGTGCTTTCTAAGTTTGTACTGTCTCGATCGCCGGAAAAAAATGAAACTAAGCAGCGTCGAAAGTCAGCCCTGATTTGAGACATGTCAGGGCGTATAATTTTTTGCTTGTCACCAGTTAATCTTGCCAAATTTACGTGGAATCAAACAGTAAAAAAAGAGGGGACACAACCTTTGAATTTACATGTTTCGGATGAAGGATGTTTACAATTAGTCATAACCACGAGAGTGACTCAATCGAGAAATATGTTTTTGAAATCAGTCATTTACACTGGGTATTTTTTTTGATCACTAGGTAAGCTGTGGTATCTATCAACTGCTTTAAAACTGATGCTCAGTTATCCTTTAATTTTGTATTATTACTTTCGCTATTATTGGAGTTATCATTACTTATATGTTTATTTTTTATTACTGGGATATTTTGTACTCATTTATTATTTTATTATTACCATTTATTATTTATCTTTTAATTTTTATAGTTGGTGTGGTAACTTATGATAGTCTTTTGCCGACTTAAACGTGTAGAGGTGGAATCAAACAGTGAAAAGAGACCACACAACCTTTAAATTTACATGTTTCGGATGAAGGATGTTTACAATTAATCATAACCATGACGATTTTCCACGAGAGTGACTCGATCGAGAAATAAGTTTTTAAAATCAGTCATTTACACTGGGTATTTTTTTTTTCATCACTTAGTAAGCTGTGGTATCTATCAACTGCTTTAAAACTGATGCTTTGTCTTGTACTATTATTTTCACTATTATTGGAGTTATCATTATTTATATGTTTATTTTTAATTACTGGCATATTTTTGTGTTCATTTATTATTTTATTATTACTATTTATTATTTATCTTTTAATTTTGATAGTTGGTGTGATGACTTATGATAGTCGTTTGCCGACTTAAAAGTGTAGACGCAGATGACAATATTCTTCGATCAGATGGCTAATCACTGGCAAATTCTTTGTTATCGATCGCAGTCGTTATTTCTAATTCCTTCTTGATTTCCGTCTTGTTGGCAGTCAGGTGACAAGAGCACTAAATCCATGTAATTTCCCTTCAAGTGGTATTTGAATGATCAGTTGGTGTTAGCTGTTATTTTCTGAGCAAGGTGAGGTGCACTGTTAACGAAATATTCATTGAATCCATGAACAATTTGCTTAATTAACAATTTGATCCATATCGATTGTCGATAGCAACCGATGAAGAAAACAGTCACTCCAGCCATAAGGAAGTCTATACAGATAAAAAATAATCTTTAGAAAAAGGAGATCATATCTAAATCAACTTCTTCTCATACAAGATTGAAATCAAATCAGAATAAAGGCAATCTTCTGTTAAAAATAAGCGAGAAACCATATCGTAACCAATGCTTCCTTGACAACATGACTGGTGGGAAAAAAGATACGGAAAAGTGTAAGGCACGCAGATACTTGAAGCAAATCTTAGCTAAAAGACATTATGACTTAAATCATAACACTGTTTGTCTTTTGCTGGCTCAACACACTTGATGCTGTAGTGTGAGATTGACTGTAGTGTTGTAGATTGTGAGAGCAAGAAACTTGTCTTGTACTATTATTTTCACTATTATTGGAGTTATCATTATTTATACGTTTATTTTTAATTACTGGCATATTTTTGTGTTCATTTATTATTTTATTATTACTATTTATTATTTATCTTTTAATTTTGATAGTTGGTGTGATGACTTATGATAGTCGTTTGCCGACTTAAAAGTGTAGACGCAGATGACAATATTCTTCGATCAGATGGCTAATCACTGGCAAATTCTTTGTTATCGATCGCAGTCGTTATTTCTAATTCCTTCTTGATTTCGGTCTTGTTGGCAGTCAGGTGACAAGAGCACTAAATCCATGTAATTTCCCTTCAAGTGGTATTTGAATGATCAGTTGGTGTTAGCTGTTATTTTCTGAGCAAGGTGAGGTGCACTGTTAACGAAATATTCATTGAATCCATGAACAATTTGCTTAATTAACAATTTGATCCATATCGATTGTCGATAGCAATCGATGAAGAAAACAGTCACTCCAGCCATAAGGAAGTCTATACAGATAAAAAATAATCTTTAGAAAAAGGAGATCATATCTAAATCAACTTCTTCTCATACAAGATTGAAATCAAATCAGAATAAAGGCAATCTTCTGTTAAAAATAAGCGAGAAACCATATCGTAACCAATGCTTCCTTGACAACATGACTGGTGGGAAAAAAGATACGGAAAAGTGTAAGGCACGCAGAAGTTCAGTCTAAGGGTGATTCTGCGTTGCGAGTCCACGATGCTCCCGATACCTTTGGGCAATTAATTTGAGAAGGTTCTCGAGTGTCTTACAGACATTATGACTTGAATCATTACGCTGTTTGTATTTTGCTGGCTGCATGAACACGCTTGATGCAGTACTTTTGTGATAAAACTTAGGTAATTGACACTGCTTGTAAGCCAGTACATGCCTCTTTGCTTGATTCTCTGAGATGAGAAAGGTTCGTTTCATTGCTTAAATTTTAGATTGTAATTTTAGTTAGGGGACCTAGATAGGGATAACCTCATGGTCCTCCTTTTCAAATACTCTTTGTATTCTGTATTTGAATAAAGTATTATTATTATTATTATTATTATTATTACTATTATTATTATTATTATTATTATTATTATTAGTGGCAGTGCTGATGAAAATGTTTAATGTCCACAACACTTAAACCCTCTTAATTTCTGAGCAGAGAAAACCTACCAGGCCAGGTTTTTTGTTTTTTTTTTACTAAAATAATTTTGATATCAATCAATCCAAAACTCCAGCATAAATCTCACTTAAAAGTAATGTAAATTACTGAAAAAGGTCTCAAAGTTCCGGACATAACGTAATGTCCGCACCACAAATTAAAAACTATTTTTCTGAGAATCCAAAGTGACCCCCCCTCCCCCCAAGCCAATCACCTCAGGGCCCAGAGGGGTGCAAGCATGTCGCCATCCCTCTCACATTACCTACGAACTATCTCCTCTCTGCCAGCCATGCAAGAGAGTGCTAAGTTGATAACAGACTCGGGCGGAATAATTTGAAAAAAAATAAGGGACGAGTCGAAAACAGATTTCAATTTTAGCCAAAAAAAACACTAGCTTGCATTTGATGTCTTTTGTTTTGTCAACCAGTTCAATCAAAGCATGCTTAGTGGATTCCTTCCTCCCAGGTTGAAGCAAATCTTAGCTAAAAGACATTATGACTTAAATCATAACCCTGTTTGTCTTTTGCTGGCTCAACACACTTGATGCTGTAGTGTGAGATTGACTGTAGTGTTGTAGATTGTGAGAGCAAGAAACTTGTCTTGTACTATTATTTTCACTATTATTGGAGTTATCATTATTTATATGTTTATTTTTAATTACTGGCATATTTTTGTGTTCATTTATTATTTTATTATTACTATTTATTATTTATCTTTTAATTTTGATAGTTGGTGTGATGACTTATGATAGTCGTTTGCCGACTTAAAAGTGTAGACGCAGATGACAATATTCTTCGATCAGATGGCTAATCACTGGCAAATTCTTTGTTATCGATCGCAGTCGTTATTTCTAATTCCTTCTTGATTTCCGTCTTGTTGGCAGTCAGGTGACAAGAGCACTAAATCCATGTAATTTCCCTTCAAGTGGTATTTGAATGATCAGTTGGTGTTAGCTGTTATTTTCTGAGCAAGGTGAGGTGCACTGTTAACGAAATATTCATTGAATCCATGAACAATTTGCTTAATTAACAATTTGATCCATATCGATTGTCGATAGCAACCGATGAAGAAAACAGTCACTCCAGCCATAAGGAAGTCTATACAGATAAAAAATAATCTTTAGAAAAAGGAGATCATATCTAAATCAACTTCTTCTCATACAAGATTGAAATCAAATCAGAATAAAGGCAATCTTCTGTTAAAAATAAGCGAGAAACCATATCGTAACCAATGCTTCCTTGACAACATGACTGGTGGGAAAAAAGATACGGAAAAGTGTAAGGCACGCAGATACTTGAAGCAAATCTTAGCTAAAAGACATTATGACTTAAATCATAACACTGTTTGTCTTTTGCTGGCTCAACACACTTGATGCTGTAGTGTGAGATTGACTGTAGTGTTGTAGATTGTGAGAGCAAGAAACTTGTCTTGTACTATTATTTTCACTATTATTGGAGTTATCATTATTTATACGTTTATTTTTAATTACTGGCATATTTTTGTGTTCATTTATTATTTTATTATTACTATTTATTATTTATCTTTTAATTTTGATAGTTGGTGTGATGACTTATGATAGTCGTTTGCCGACTTAAAAGTGTAGACGCAGATGACAATATTCTTCGATCAGATGGCTAATCACTGGCAAATTCTTTGTTATCGATCGCAGTCGTTATTTCTAATTCCTTCTTGATTTCGGTCTTGTTGGCAGTCAGGTGACAAGAGCACTAAATCCATGTAATTTCCCTTCAAGTGGTATTTGAATGATCAGTTGGTGTTAGCTGTTATTTTCTGAGCAAGGTGAGGTGCACTGTTAACGAAATATTCATTGAATCCATGAACAATTTGCTTAATTAACAATTTGATCCATATCGATTGTCGATAGCAATCGATGAAGAAAACAGTCACTCCAGCCATAAGGAAGTCTATACAGATAAAAAATAATCTTTAGAAAAAGGAGATCATATCTAAATCAACTTCTTCTCATACAAGATTGAAATCAAATCAGAATAAAGGCAATCTTCTGTTAAAAATAAGCGAGAAACCATATCGTAACCAATGCTTCCTTGACAACATGACTGGTGGGAAAAAAGATACGGAAAAGTGTAAGGCACGCAGAAGTTCAGTCTAAGGGTGATTCTGCGTTGCGAGTCCACGATGCTCCCGATACCTTTGGGCAATTAATTTGAGAAGGTTCTCGAGTGTCTTACAGACATTATGACTTGAATCATTACGCTGTTTGTATTTTGCTGGCTGCATGAACACGCTTGATGCAGTACTTTTGTGATAAAACTTAGGTAATTGACACTGCTTGTAAGCCAGTACATGCCTCTTTGCTTGATTCTCTGAGATGAGAAAGGTTCGTTTCATTGCTTAAATTTTAGATTGTAATTTTAGTTAGGGGACCTAGATAGGGATAACCTCATGGTCCTCCTTTTCAAATACTCTTTGTATTCTGTATTTGAATAAAGTATTATTATTATTATTATTATTATTATTATTATTACTATTATTATTATTATTATTATTATTATTATTAGTGGCAGTGCTGATGAAAATGTTTAATGTCCACAACACTTAAACCCTCTTAATTTCTGAGCAGAGAAAACCTACCAGGCCAGGTTTTTTGTTTTTTTTTTACTAAAATAATTTTGATATCAATCAATCCAAAACTCCAGCATAAATCTCACTTAAAAGTAATGTAAATTACTGAAAAAGGTCTCAAAGTTCCGGACATAACGTAATGTCCGCACCACAAATTAAAAACTATTTTTCTGAGAATCCAAAGTGACCCCCCCTCCCCCCAAGCCAATCACCTCAGGGCCCAGAGGGGTGCAAGCATGTCGCCATCCCTCTCACATTACCTACGAACTATCTCCTCTCTGCCAGCCATGCAAGAGAGTGCTAAGTTGATAACAGACTCGGGCGGAATAATTTGAAAAAAAATAAGGGACGAGTCGAAAACAGATTTCAATTTTAGCCAAAAAAAACACTAGCTTGCATTTGATGTCTTTTGTTTTGTCAACCAGTTCAATCAAAGCATGCTTAGTGGATTCCTTCCTCCCAGGTTGAAGCAAATCTTAGCTAAAAGACATTATGACTTAAATCATAACCCTGTTTGTCTTTTGCTGGCTCAACACACTTGATGCTGTAGTGTGAGATTGACTGTAGTGTTGTAGATTGTGAGAGCAAGAAACTTGTCTTGTACTATTATTTTCACTATTATTGGAGTTATCATTATTTATATGTTTATTTTTAATTACTGGCATATTTTTGTGTTCATTTATTATTTTATTATTACTATTTATTATTTATCTTTTAATTTTGATAGTTGGTGTGATGACTTATGATAGTCGTTTGCCGACTTAAAAGTGTAGACGCAGATGACAATATTCTTCGATCAGATGGCTAATCACTGGCAAATTCTTTGTTATCGATCGCAGTCGTTATTTCTAATTCCTTCTTGATTTCCGTCTTGTTGGCAGTCAGGTGACAAGAGCACTAAATCCATGTAATTTCCCTTCAAGTGGTATTTGAATGATCAGTTGGTGTTAGCTGTTATTTTCTGAGCAAGGTGAGGTGCACTGTTAACGAAATATTCATTGAATCCATGAACAATTTGCTTAATTAACAATTTGATCCATATCGATTGTCGATAGCAACCGATGAAGAAAACAGTCACTCCAGCCATAAGGAAGTCTATACAGATAAAAAATAATCTTTAGAAAAAGGAGATCATATCTAAATCAACTTCTTCTCATACAAGATTGAAATCAAATCAGAATAAAGGCAATCTTCTGTTAAAAATAAGCGAGAAACCATATCGTAACCAATGCTTCCTTGACAACATGACTGGTGGGAAAAAAGATACGGAAAAGTGTAAGGCACGCAGATACTTGAAGCAAATCTTAGCTAAAAGACATTATGACTTAAATCATAACACTGTTTGTCTTTTGCTGGCTCAACACACTTGATGCTGTAGTGTGAGATTGACTGTAGTGTTGTAGATTGTGAGAGCAAGAAACTTGTCTTGTACTATTATTTTCACTATTATTGGAGTTATCATTATTTATACGTTTATTTTTAATTACTGGCATATTTTTGTGTTCATTTATTATTTTATTATTACTATTTATTATTTATCTTTTAATTTTGATAGTTGGTGTGATGACTTATGATAGTCGTTTGCCGACTTAAAAGTGTAGACGCAGATGACAATATTCTTCGATCAGATGGCTAATCACTGGCAAATTCTTTGTTATCGATCGCAGTCGTTATTTCTAATTCCTTCTTGATTTCGGTCTTGTTGGCAGTCAGGTGACAAGAGCACTAAATCCATGTAATTTCCCTTCAAGTGGTATTTGAATGATCAGTTGGTGTTAGCTGTTATTTTCTGAGCAAGGTGAGGTGCACTGTTAACGAAATATTCATTGAATCCATGAACAATTTGCTTAATTAACAATTTGATCCATATCGATTGTCGATAGCAATCGATGAAGAAAACAGTCACTCCAGCCATAAGGAAGTCTATACAGATAAAAAATAATCTTTAGAAAAAGGAGATCATATCTAAATCAACTTCTTCTCATACAAGATTGAAATCAAATCAGAATAAAGGCAATCTTCTGTTAAAAATAAGCGAGAAACCATATCGTAACCAATGCTTCCTTGACAACATGACTGGTGGGAAAAAAGATACGGAAAAGTGTAAGGCACGCAGAAGTTCAGTCTAAGGGTGATTCTGCGTTGCGAGTCCACGATGCTCCCGATACCTTTGGGCAATTAATTTGAGAAGGTTCTCGAGTGTCTTACAGACATTATGACTTGAATCATTACGCTGTTTGTATTTTGCTGGCTGCATGAACACGCTTGATGCAGTACTTTTGTGATAAAACTTAGGTAATTGACACTGCTTGTAAGCCAGTACATGCCTCTTTGCTTGATTCTCTGAGATGAGAAAGGTTCGTTTCATTGCTTAAATTTTAGATTGTAATTTTAGTTAGGGGACCTAGATAGGGATAACCTCATGGTCCTCCTTTTCAAATACTCTTTGTATTCTGTATTTGAATAAAGTATTATTATTATTATTATTATTATTATTACTATTATTATTATTATTATTATTATTATTATTAGTGGCAGTGCTGATGAAAATGTTTAATGTCCACAACACTTAAACCCTCTTAATTTCTGAGCAGAGAAAACCTACCAGGCCAGGTTTTTTGTTTTTTTTTTACTAAAATAATTTTGATATCAATCAATCCAAAACTCCAGCATAAATCTCACTTAAAAGTAATGTAAATTACTGAAAAAGGTCTCAAAGTTCCGGACATAACGTAATGTCCGCACCACAAATTAAAAACTATTTTTCTGAGAATCCAAAGTGACCCCCCCTCCCCCCAAGCCAATCACCTCAGGGCCCAGAGGGGTGCAAGCATGTCGCCATCCCTCTCACATTACCTACGAACTATCTCCTCTCTGCCAGCCATGCAAGAGAGTGCTAAGTTGATAACAGACTCGGGCGGAATAATTTGAAAAAAAATAAGGGACGAGTCGAAAACAGATTTCAATTTTAGCCAAAAAAAACACTAGCTTGCATTTGATGTCTTTTGTTTTGTCAACCAGTTCAATCAAAGCATGCTTAGTGGATTCCTTCCTCCCAGGTTGAAGCAAATCTTAGCTAAAAGACATTATGACTTAAATCATAACCCTGTTTGTCTTTTGCTGGCTCAACACACTTGATGCTGTAGTGTGAGATTGACTGTAGTGTTGTAGATTGTGAGAGCAAGAAACTTGTCTTGTACTATTATTTTCACTATTATTGGAGTTATCATTATTTATATGTTTATTTTTAATTACTGGCATATTTTTGTGTTCATTTATTATTTTATTATTACTATTTATTATTTATCTTTTAATTTTGATAGTTGGTGTGATGACTTATGATAGTCGTTTGCCGACTTAAAAGTGTAGACGCAGATGACAATATTCTTCGATCAGATGGCTAATCACTGGCAAATTCTTTGTTATCGATCGCAGTCGTTATTTCTAATTCCTTCTTGATTTCCGTCTTGTTGGCAGTCAGGTGACAAGAGCACTAAATCCATGTAATTTCCCTTCAAGTGGTATTTGAATGATCAGTTGGTGTTAGCTGTTATTTTCTGAGCAAGGTGAGGTGCACTGTTAACGAAATATTCATTGAATCCATGAACAATTTGCTTAATTAACAATTTGATCCATATCGATTGTCGATAGCAACCGATGAAGAAAACAGTCACTCCAGCCATAAGGAAGTCTATACAGATAAAAAATAATCTTTAGAAAAAGGAGATCATATCTAAATCAACTTCTTCTCATACAAGATTGAAATCAAATCAGAATAAAGGCAATCTTCTGTTAAAAATAAGCGAGAAACCATATCGTAACCAATGCTTCCTTGACAACATGACTGGTGGGAAAAAAGATACGGAAAAGTGTAAGGCACGCAGATACTTGAAGCAAATCTTAGCTAAAAGACATTATGACTTAAATCATAACACTGTTTGTCTTTTGCTGGCTCAACACACTTGATGCTGTAGTGTGAGATTGACTGTAGTGTTGTAGATTGTGAGAGCAAGAAACTTGTCTTGTACTATTATTTTCACTATTATTGGAGTTATCATTATTTATACGTTTATTTTTAATTACTGGCATATTTTTGTGTTCATTTATTATTTTATTATTACTATTTATTATTTATCTTTTAATTTTGATAGTTGGTGTGATGACTTATGATAGTCGTTTGCCGACTTAAAAGTGTAGACGCAGATGACAATATTCTTCGATCAGATGGCTAATCACTGGCAAATTCTTTGTTATCGATCGCAGTCGTTATTTCTAATTCCTTCTTGATTTCGGTCTTGTTGGCAGTCAGGTGACAAGAGCACTAAATCCATGTAATTTCCCTTCAAGTGGTATTTGAATGATCAGTTGGTGTTAGCTGTTATTTTCTGAGCAAGGTGAGGTGCACTGTTAACGAAATATTCATTGAATCCATGAACAATTTGCTTAATTAACAATTTGATCCATATCGATTGTCGATAGCAATCGATGAAGAAAACAGTCACTCCAGCCATAAGGAAGTCTATACAGATAAAAAATAATCTTTAGAAAAAGGAGATCATATCTAAATCAACTTCTTCTCATACAAGATTGAAATCAAATCAGAATAAAGGCAATCTTCTGTTAAAAATAAGCGAGAAACCATATCGTAACCAATGCTTCCTTGACAACATGACTGGTGGGAAAAAAGATACGGAAAAGTGTAAGGCACGCAGAAGTTCAGTCTAAGGGTGATTCTGCGTTGCGAGTCCACGATGCTCCCGATACCTTTGGGCAATTAATTTGAGAAGGTTCTCGAGTGTCTTACAGACATTATGACTTGAATCATTACGCTGTTTGTATTTTGCTGGCTGCATGAACACGCTTGATGCAGTACTTTTGTGATAAAACTTAGGTAATTGACACTGCTTGTAAGCCAGTACATGCCTCTTTGCTTGATTCTCTGAGATGAGAAAGGTTCGTTTCATTGCTTAAATTTTAGATTGTAATTTTAGTTAGGGGACCTAGATAGGGATAACCTCATGGTCCTCCTTTTCAAATACTCTTTGTATTCTGTATTTGAATAAAGTATTATTATTATTATTATTATTATTATTATTACTATTATTATTATTATTATTATTATTATTATTAGTGGCAGTGCTGATGAAAATGTTTAATGTCCACAACACTTAAACCCTCTTAATTTCTGAGCAGAGAAAACCTACCAGGCCAGGTTTTTTGTTTTTTTTTTACTAAAATAATTTTGATATCAATCAATCCAAAACTCCAGCATAAATCTCACTTAAAAGTAATGTAAATTACTGAAAAAGGTCTCAAAGTTCCGGACATAACGTAATGTCCGCACCACAAATTAAAAACTATTTTTCTGAGAATCCAAAGTGACCCCCCCTCCCCCCAAGCCAATCACCTCAGGGCCCAGAGGGGTGCAAGCATGTCGCCATCCCTCTCACATTACCTACGAACTATCTCCTCTCTGCCAGCCATGCAAGAGAGTGCTAAGTTGATAACAGACTCGGGCGGAATAATTTGAAAAAAAATAAGGGACGAGTCGAAAACAGATTTCAATTTTAGCCAAAAAAAACACTAGCTTGCATTTGATGTCTTTTGTTTTGTCAACCAGTTCAATCAAAGCATGCTTAGTGGATTCCTTCCTCCCAGGTTGAAGCAAATCTTAGCTAAAAGACATTATGACTTAAATCATAACCCTGTTTGTCTTTTGCTGGCTCAACACACTTGATGCTGTAGTGTGAGATTGACTGTAGTGTTGTAGATTGTGAGAGCAAGAAACTTGTCTTGTACTATTATTTTCACTATTATTGGAGTTATCATTATTTATATGTTTATTTTTAATTACTGGCATATTTTTGTGTTCATTTATTATTTTATTATTACTATTTATTATTTATCTTTTAATTTTGATAGTTGGTGTGATGACTTATGATAGTCGTTTGCCGACTTAAAAGTGTAGACGCAGATGACAATATTCTTCGATCAGATGGCTAATCACTGGCAAATTCTTTGTTATCGATCGCAGTCGTTATTTCTAATTCCTTCTTGATTTCCGTCTTGTTGGCAGTCAGGTGACAAGAGCACTAAATCCATGTAATTTCCCTTCAAGTGGTATTTGAATGATCAGTTGGTGTTAGCTGTTATTTTCTGAGCAAGGTGAGGTGCACTGTTAACGAAATATTCATTGAATCCAACAATTTGCTTAATTAACAATTTGATCCATATCGATTGTCGATAGCAACCGATGAAGAAAACAGTCACTCCAGCCATAAGGAAGTCTATACAGATAAAAAATAATCTTTAGAAAAAGGAGATCATATCTAAATCAACTTCTTCTCATACAAGATTGAAATCAAATCAGAATAAAGGCAATCTTCTGTTAAAAATAAGCGAGAAACCATATCGTAACCAATGCTTCCTTGACAACATGACTGGTGGGAAAAAAGATACGGAAAAGTGTAAGGCACGCAGATACTTGAAGCAAATCTTAGCTAAAAGACATTATGACTTAAATCATAACACTGTTTGTCTTTTGCTGGCTCAACACACTTGATGCTGTAGTGTGAGATTGACTGTAGTGTTGTAGATTGTGAGAGCAAGAAACTTGTCTTGTACTATTATTTTCACTATTATTGGAGTTATCATTATTTATACGTTTATTTTTAATTACTGGCATATTTTTGTGTTCATTTATTATTTTATTATTACTATTTATTATTTATCTTTTAATTTTGATAGTTGGTGTGATGACTTATGATAGTCGTTTGCCGACTTAAAAGTGTAGACGCAGATGACAATATTCTTCGATCAGATGGCTAATCACTGGCAAATTCTTTGTTATCGATCGCAGTCGTTATTTCTAATTCCTTCTTGATTTCGGTCTTGTTGGCAGTCAGGTGACAAGAGCACTAAATCCATGTAATTTCCCTTCAAGTGGTATTTGAATGATCAGTTGGTGTTAGCTGTTATTTTCTGAGCAAGGTGAGGTGCACTGTTAACGAAATATTCATTGAATCCATGAACAATTTGCTTAATTAACAATTTGATCCATATCGATTGTCGATAGCAATCGATGAAGAAAACAGTCACTCCAGCCATAAGGAAGTCTATACAGATAAAAAATAATCTTTAGAAAAAGGAGATCATATCTAAATCAACTTCTTCTCATACAAGATTGAAATCAAATCAGAATAAAGGCAATCTTCTGTTAAAAATAAGCGAGAAACCATATCGTAACCAATGCTTCCTTGACAACATGACTGGTGGGAAAAAAGATACGGAAAAGTGTAAGGCACGCAGAAGTTCAGTCTAAGGGTGATTCTGCGTTGCGAGTCCACGATGCTCCCGATACCTTTGGGCAATTAATTTGAGAAGGTTCTCGAGTGTCTTACAGACATTATGACTTGAATCATTACGCTGTTTGTATTTTGCTGGCTGCATGAACACGCTTGATGCAGTACTTTTGTGATAAAACTTAGGTAATTGACACTGCTTGTAAGCCAGTACATGCCTCTTTGCTTGATTCTCTGAGATGAGAAAGGTTCGTTTCATTGCTTAAATTTTAGATTGTAATTTTAGTTAGGGGACCTAGATAGGGATAACCTCATGGTCCTCCTTTTCAAATACTCTTTGTATTCTGTATTTGAATAAAGTATTATTATTATTATTATTATTATTATTATTACTATTATTATTATTATTATTATTATTATTATTAGTGGCAGTGCTGATGAAAATGTTTAATGTCCACAACACTTAAACCCTCTTAATTTCTGAGCAGAGAAAACCTACCAGGCCAGGTTTTTTGTTTTTTTTTTACTAAAATAATTTTGATATCAATCAATCCAAAACTCCAGCATAAATCTCACTTAAAAGTAATGTAAATTACTGAAAAAGGTCTCAAAGTTCCGGACATAACGTAATGTCCGCACCACAAATTAAAAACTATTTTTCTGAGAATCCAAAGTGACCCCCCCTCCCCCCAAGCCAATCACCTCAGGGCCCAGAGGGGTGCAAGCATGTCGCCATCCCTCTCACATTACCTACGAACTATCTCCTCTCTGCCAGCCATGCAAGAGAGTGCTAAGTTGATAACAGACTCGGGCGGAATAATTTGAAAAAAAATAAGGGACGAGTCGAAAACAGATTTCAATTTTAGCCAAAAAAAACACTAGCTTGCATTTGATGTCTTTTGTTTTGTCAACCAGTTCAATCAAAGCATGCTTAGTGGATTCCTTCCTCCCAGGTTGAAGCAAATCTTAGCTAAAAGACATTATGACTTAAATCATAACCCTGTTTGTCTTTTGCTGGCTCAACACACTTGATGCTGTAGTGTGAGATTGACTGTAGTGTTGTAGATTGTGAGAGCAAGAAACTTGTCTTGTACTATTATTTTCACTATTATTGGAGTTATCATTATTTATATGTTTATTTTTAATTACTGGCATATTTTTGTGTTCATTTATTATTTTATTATTACTATTTATTATTTATCTTTTAATTTTGATAGTTGGTGTGATGACTTATGATAGTCGTTTGCCGACTTAAAAGTGTAGACGCAGATGACAATATTCTTCGATCAGATGGCTAATCACTGGCAAATTCTTTGTTATCGATCGCAGTCGTTATTTCTAATTCCTTCTTGATTTCCGTCTTGTTGGCAGTCAGGTGACAAGAGCACTAAATCCATGTAATTTCCCTTCAAGTGGTATTTGAATGATCAGTTGGTGTTAGCTGTTATTTTCTGAGCAAGGTGAGGTGCACTGTTAACGAAATATTCATTGAATCCATGAACAATTTGCTTAATTAACAATTTGATCCATATCGATTGTCGATAGCAACCGATGAAGAAAACAGTCACTCCAGCCATAAGGAAGTCTATACAGATAAAAAATAATCTTTAGAAAAAGGAGATCATATCTAAATCAACTTCTTCTCATACAAGATTGAAATCAAATCAGAATAAAGGCAATCTTCTGTTAAAAATAAGCGAGAAACCATATCGTAACCAATGCTTCCTTGACAACATGACTGGTGGGAAAAAAGATACGGAAAAGTGTAAGGCACGCAGATACTTGAAGCAAATCTTAGCTAAAAGACATTATGACTTAAATCATAACACTGTTTGTCTTTTGCTGGCTCAACACACTTGATGCTGTAGTGTGAGATTGACTGTAGTGTTGTAGATTGTGAGAGCAAGAAACTTGTCTTGTACTATTATTTTCACTATTATTGGAGTTATCATTATTTATACGTTTATTTTTAATTACTGGCATATTTTTGTGTTCATTTATTATTTTATTATTACTATTTATTATTTATCTTTTAATTTTGATAGTTGGTGTGATGACTTATGATAGTCGTTTGCCGACTTAAAAGTGTAGACGCAGATGACAATATTCTTCGATCAGATGGCTAATCACTGGCAAATTCTTTGTTATCGATCGCAGTCGTTATTTCTAATTCCTTCTTGATTTCGGTCTTGTTGGCAGTCAGGTGACAAGAGCACTAAATCCATGTAATTTCCCTTCAAGTGGTATTTGAATGATCAGTTGGTGTTAGCTGTTATTTTCTGAGCAAGGTGAGGTGCACTGTTAACGAAATATTCATTGAATCCATGAACAATTTGCTTAATTAACAATTTGATCCATATCGATTGTCGATAGCAATCGATGAAGAAAACAGTCACTCCAGCCATAAGGAAGTCTATACAGATAAAAAATAATCTTTAGAAAAAGGAGATCATATCTAAATCAACTTCTTCTCATACAAGATTGAAATCAAATCAGAATAAAGGCAATCTTCTGTTAAAAATAAGCGAGAAACCATATCGTAACCAATGCTTCCTTGACAACATGACTGGTGGGAAAAAAGATACGGAAAAGTGTAAGGCACGCAGAAGTTCAGTCTAAGGGTGATTCTGCGTTGCGAGTCCACGATGCTCCCGATACCTTTGGGCAATTAATTTGAGAAGGTTCTCGAGTGTCTTACAGACATTATGACTTGAATCATTACGCTGTTTGTATTTTGCTGGCTGCATGAACACGCTTGATGCAGTACTTTTGTGATAAAACTTAGGTAATTGACACTGCTTGTAAGCCAGTACATGCCTCTTTGCTTGATTCTCTGAGATGAGAAAGGTTCGTTTCATTGCTTAAATTTTAGATTGTAATTTTAGTTAGGGGACCTAGATAGGGATAACCTCATGGTCCTCCTTTTCAAATACTCTTTGTATTCTGTATTTGAATAAAGTATTATTATTATTATTATTATTATTACTATTATTATTATTATTATTATTATTATTATTAGTGGCAGTGCTGATGAAAATGTTTAATGTCCACAACACTTAAACCCTCTTAATTTCTGAGCAGAGAAAACCTACCAGGCCAGGTTTTTTGTTTTTTTTTTACTAAAATAATTTTGATATCAATCAATCCAAAACTCCAGCATAAATCTCACTTAAAAGTAATGTAAATTACTGAAAAAGGTCTCAAAGTTCCGGACATAACGTAATGTCCGCACCACAAATTAAAAACTATTTTTCTGAGAATCCAAAGTGACCCCCCCTCCCCCCAAGCCAATCACCTCAGGGCCCAGAGGGGTGCAAGCATGTCGCCATCCCTCTCACATTACCTACGAACTATCTCCTCTCTGCCAGCCATGCAAGAGAGTGCTAAGTTGATAACAGACTCGGGCGGAATAATTTGAAAAAAAATAAGGGACGAGTCGAAAACAGATTTCAATTTTAGCCAAAAAAAACACTAGCTTGCATTTGATGTCTTTTGTTTTGTCAACCAGTTCAATCAAAGCATGCTTAGTGGATTCCTTCCTCCCAGGTTGAAGCAAATCTTAGCTAAAAGACATTATGACTTAAATCATAACCCTGTTTGTCTTTTGCTGGCTCAACACACTTGATGCTGTAGTGTGAGATTGACTGTAGTGTTGTAGATTGTGAGAGCAAGAAACTTGTCTTGTACTATTATTTTCACTATTATTGGAGTTATCATTATTTATATGTTTATTTTTAATTACTGGCATATTTTTGTGTTCATTTATTATTTTATTATTACTATTTATTATTTATCTTTTAATTTTGATAGTTGGTGTGATGACTTATGATAGTCGTTTGCCGACTTAAAAGTGTAGACGCAGATGACAATATTCTTCGATCAGATGGCTAATCACTGGCAAATTCTTTGTTATCGATCGCAGTCGTTATTTCTAATTCCTTCTTGATTTCCGTCTTGTTGGCAGTCAGGTGACAAGAGCACTAAATCCATGTAATTTCCCTTCAAGTGGTATTTGAATGATCAGTTGGTGTTAGCTGTTATTTTCTGAGCAAGGTGAGGTGCACTGTTAACGAAATATTCATTGAATCCATGAACAATTTGCTTAATTAACAATTTGATCCATATCGATTGTCGATAGCAACCGATGAAGAAAACAGTCACTCCAGCCATAAGGAAGTCTATACAGATAAAAAATAATCTTTAGAAAAAGGAGATCATATCTAAATCAACTTCTTCTCATACAAGATTGAAATCAAATCAGAATAAAGGCAATCTTCTGTTAAAAATAAGCGAGAAACCATATCGTAACCAATGCTTCCTTGACAACATGACTGGTGGGAAAAAAGATACGGAAAAGTGTAAGGCACGCAGATACTTGAAGCAAATCTTAGCTAAAAGACATTATGACTTAAATCATAACACTGTTTGTCTTTTGCTGGCTCAACACACTTGATGCTGTAGTGTGAGATTGACTGTAGTGTTGTAGATTGTGAGAGCAAGAAACTTGTCTTGTACTATTATTTTCACTATTATTGGAGTTATCATTATTTATACGTTTATTTTTAATTACTGGCATATTTTTGTGTTCATTTATTATTTTATTATTACTATTTATTATTTATCTTTTAATTTTGATAGTTGGTGTGATGACTTATGATAGTCGTTTGCCGACTTAAAAGTGTAGACGCAGATGACAATATTCTTCGATCAGATGGCTAATCACTGGCAAATTCTTTGTTATCGATCGCAGTCGTTATTTCTAATTCCTTCTTGATTTCGGTCTTGTTGGCAGTCAGGTGACAAGAGCACTAAATCCATGTAATTTCCCTTCAAGTGGTATTTGAATGATCAGTTGGTGTTAGCTGTTATTTTCTGAGCAAGGTGAGGTGCACTGTTAACGAAATATTCATTGAATCCATGAACAATTTGCTTAATTAACAATTTGATCCATATCGATTGTCGATAGCAATCGATGAAGAAAACAGTCACTCCAGCCATAAGGAAGTCTATACAGATAAAAAATAATCTTTAGAAAAAGGAGATCATATCTAAATCAACTTCTTCTCATACAAGATTGAAATCAAATCAGAATAAAGGCAATCTTCTGTTAAAAATAAGCGAGAAACCATATCGTAACCAATGCTTCCTTGACAACATGACTGGTGGGAAAAAAGATACGGAAAAGTGTAAGGCACGCAGAAGTTCAGTCTAAGGGTGATTCTGCGTTGCGAGTCCACGATGCTCCCGATACCTTTGGGCAATTAATTTGAGAAGGTTCTCGAGTGTCTTACAGACATTATGACTTGAATCATTACGCTGTTTGTATTTTGCTGGCTGCATGAACACGCTTGATGCAGTACTTTTGTGATAAAACTTAGGTAATTGACACTGCTTGTAAGCCAGTACATGCCTCTTTGCTTGATTCTCTGAGATGAGAAAGGTTCGTTTCATTGCTTAAATTTTAGATTGTAATTTTAGTTAGGGGACCTAGATAGGGATAACCTCATGGTCCTCCTTTTCAAATACTCTTTGTATTCTGTATTTGAATAAAGTATTATTATTATTATTATTATTATTATTATTACTATTATTATTATTATTATTATTATTATTATTAGTGGCAGTGCTGATGAAAATGTTTAATGTCCACAACACTTAAACCCTCTTAATTTCTGAGCAGAGAAAACCTACCAGGCCAGGTTTTTTGTTTTTTTTTTACTAAAATAATTTTGATATCAATCAATCCAAAACTCCAGCATAAATCTCACTTAAAAGTAATGTAAATTACTGAAAAAGGTCTCAAAGTTCCGGACATAACGTAATGTCCGCACCACAAATTAAAAACTATTTTTCTGAGAATCCAAAGTGACCCCCCCTCCCCCCAAGCCAATCACCTCAGGGCCCAGAGGGGTGCAAGCATGTCGCCATCCCTCTCACATTACCTACGAACTATCTCCTCTCTGCCAGCCATGCAAGAGAGTGCTAAGTTGATAACAGACTCGGGCGGAATAATTTGAAAAAAAATAAGGGACGAGTCGAAAACAGATTTCAATTTTAGCCAAAAAAAACACTAGCTTGCATTTGATGTCTTTTGTTTTGTCAACCAGTTCAATCAAAGCATGCTTAGTGGATTCCTTCCTCCCAGGTTGAAGCAAATCTTAGCTAAAAGACATTATGACTTAAATCATAACCCTGTTTGTCTTTTGCTGGCTCAACACACTTGATGCTGTAGTGTGAGATTGACTGTAGTGTTGTAGATTGTGAGAGCAAGAAACTTGTCTTGTACTATTATTTTCACTATTATTGGAGTTATCATTATTTATATGTTTATTTTTAATTACTGGCATATTTTTGTGTTCATTTATTATTTTATTATTACTATTTATTATTTATCTTTTAATTTTGATAGTTGGTGTGATGACTTATGATAGTCGTTTGCCGACTTAAAAGTGTAGACGCAGATGACAATATTCTTCGATCAGATGGCTAATCACTGGCAAATTCTTTGTTATCGATCGCAGTCGTTATTTCTAATTCCTTCTTGATTTCCGTCTTGTTGGCAGTCAGGTGACAAGAGCACTAAATCCATGTAATTTCCCTTCAAGTGGTATTTGAATGATCAGTTGGTGTTAGCTGTTATTTTCTGAGCAAGGTGAGGTGCACTGTTAACGAAATATTCATTGAATCCATGAACAATTTGCTTAATTAACAATTTGATCCATATCGATTGTCGATAGCAACCGATGAAGAAAACAGTCACTCCAGCCATAAGGAAGTCTATACAGATAAAAAATAATCTTTAGAAAAAGGAGATCATATCTAAATCAACTTCTTCTCATACAAGATTGAAATCAAATCAGAATAAAGGCAATCTTCTGTTAAAAATAAGCGAGAAACCATATCGTAACCAATGCTTCCTTGACAACATGACTGGTGGGAAAAAAGATACGGAAAAGTGTAAGGCACGCAGATACTTGAAGCAAATCTTAGCTAAAAGACATTATGACTTAAATCATAACACTGTTTGTCTTTTGCTGGCTCAACACACTTGATGCTGTAGTGTGAGATTGACTGTAGTGTTGTAGATTGTGAGAGCAAGAAACTTGTCTTGTACTATTATTTTCACTATTATTGGAGTTATCATTATTTATACGTTTATTTTTAATTACTGGCATATTTTTGTGTTCATTTATTATTTTATTATTACTATTTATTATTTATCTTTTAATTTTGATAGTTGGTGTGATGACTTATGATAGTCGTTTGCCGACTTAAAAGTGTAGACGCAGATGACAATATTCTTCGATCAGATGGCTAATCACTGGCAAATTCTTTGTTATCGATCGCAGTCGTTATTTCTAATTCCTTCTTGATTTCGGTCTTGTTGGCAGTCAGGTGACAAGAGCACTAAATCCATGTAATTTCCCTTCAAGTGGTATTTGAATGATCAGTTGGTGTTAGCTGTTATTTTCTGAGCAAGGTGAGGTGCACTGTTAACGAAATATTCATTGAATCCATGAACAATTTGCTTAATTAACAATTTGATCCATATCGATTGTCGATAGCAATCGATGAAGAAAACAGTCACTCCAGCCATAAGGAAGTCTATACAGATAAAAAATAATCTTTAGAAAAAGGAGATCATATCTAAATCAACTTCTTCTCATACAAGATTGAAATCAAATCAGAATAAAGGCAATCTTCTGTTAAAAATAAGCGAGAAACCATATCGTAACCAATGCTTCCTTGACAACATGACTGGTGGGAAAAAAGATACGGAAAAGTGTAAGGCACGCAGAAGTTCAGTCTAAGGGTGATTCTGCGTTGCGAGTCCACGATGCTCCCGATACCTTTGGGCAATTAATTTGAGAAGGTTCTCGAGTGTCTTACAGACATTATGACTTGAATCATTACGCTGTTTGTATTTTGCTGGCTGCATGAACACGCTTGATGCAGTACTTTTGTGATAAAACTTAGGTAATTGACACTGCTTGTAAGCCAGTACATGCCTCTTTGCTTGATTCTCTGAGATGAGAAAGGTTCGTTTCATTGCTTAAATTTTAGATTGTAATTTTAGTTAGGGGACCTAGATAGGGATAACCTCATGGTCCTCCTTTTCAAATACTCTTTGTATTCTGTATTTGAATAAAGTATTATTATTATTATTATTATTATTATTATTATTACTATTATTATTATTATTATTATTATTATTATTAGTGGCAGTGCTGATGAAAATGTTTAATGTCCACAACACTTAAACCCTCTTAATTTCTGAGCAGAGAAAACCTACCAGGCCAGGTTTTTTGTTTTTTTTTTACTAAAATAATTTTGATATCAATCAATCCAAAACTCCAGCATAAATCTCACTTAAAAGTAATGTAAATTACTGAAAAAGGTCTCAAAGTTCCGGACATAACGTAATGTCCGCACCACAAATTAAAAACTATTTTTCTGAGAATCCAAAGTGACCCCCCCTCCCCCCAAGCCAATCACCTCAGGGCCCAGAGGGGTGCAAGCATGTCGCCATCCCTCTCACATTACCTACGAACTATCTCCTCTCTGCCAGCCATGCAAGAGAGTGCTAAGTTGATAACAGACTCGGGCGGAATAATTTGAAAAAAAATAAGGGACGAGTCGAAAACAGATTTCAATTTTAGCCAAAAAAAACACTAGCTTGCATTTGATGTCTTTTGTTTTGTCAACCAGTTCAATCAAAGCATGCTTAGTGGATTCCTTCCTCCCAGGTTGAAGCAAATCTTAGCTAAAAGACATTATGACTTAAATCATAACCCTGTTTGTCTTTTGCTGGCTCAACACACTTGATGCTGTAGTGTGAGATTGACTGTAGTGTTGTAGATTGTGAGAGCAAGAAACTTGTCTTGTACTATTATTTTCACTATTATTGGAGTTATCATTATTTATATGTTTATTTTTAATTACTGGCATATTTTTGTGTTCATTTATTATTTTATTATTACTATTTATTATTTATCTTTTAATTTTGATAGTTGGTGTGATGACTTATGATAGTCGTTTGCCGACTTAAAAGTGTAGACGCAGATGACAATATTCTTCGATCAGATGGCTAATCACTGGCAAATTCTTTGTTATCGATCGCAGTCGTTATTTCTAATTCCTTCTTGATTTCCGTCTTGTTGGCAGTCAGGTGACAAGAGCACTAAATCCATGTAATTTCCCTTCAAGTGGTATTTGAATGATCAGTTGGTGTTAGCTGTTATTTTCTGAGCAAGGTGAGGTGCACTGTTAACGAAATATTCATTGAATCCATGAACAATTTGCTTAATTAACAATTTGATCCATATCGATTGTCGATAGCAACCGATGAAGAAAACAGTCACTCCAGCCATAAGGAAGTCTATACAGATAAAAAATAATCTTTAGAAAAAGGAGATCATATCTAAATCAACTTCTTCTCATACAAGATTGAAATCAAATCAGAATAAAGGCAATCTTCTGTTAAAAATAAGCGAGAAACCATATCGTAACCAATGCTTCCTTGACAACATGACTGGTGGGAAAAAAGATACGGAAAAGTGTAAGGCACGCAGATACTTGAAGCAAATCTTAGCTAAAAGACATTATGACTTAAATCATAACACTGTTTGTCTTTTGCTGGCTCAACACACTTGATGCTGTAGTGTGAGATTGACTGTAGTGTTGTAGATTGTGAGAGCAAGAAACTTGTCTTGTACTATTATTTTCACTATTATTGGAGTTATCATTATTTATACGTTTATTTTTAATTACTGGCATATTTTTGTGTTCATTTATTATTTTATTATTACTATTTATTATTTATCTTTTAATTTTGATAGTTGGTGTGATGACTTATGATAGTCGTTTGCCGACTTAAAAGTGTAGACGCAGATGACAATATTCTTCGATCAGATGGCTAATCACTGGCAAATTCTTTGTTATCGATCGCAGTCGTTATTTCTAATTCCTTCTTGATTTCGGTCTTGTTGGCAGTCAGGTGACAAGAGCACTAAATCCATGTAATTTCCCTTCAAGTGGTATTTGAATGATCAGTTGGTGTTAGCTGTTATTTTCTGAGCAAGGTGAGGTGCACTGTTAACGAAATATTCATTGAATCCATGAACAATTTGCTTAATTAACAATTTGATCCATATCGATTGTCGATAGCAATCGATGAAGAAAACAGTCACTCCAGCCATAAGGAAGTCTATACAGATAAAAAATAATCTTTAGAAAAAGGAGATCATATCTAAATCAACTTCTTCTCATACAAGATTGAAATCAAATCAGAATAAAGGCAATCTTCTGTTAAAAATAAGCGAGAAACCATATCGTAACCAATGCTTCCTTGACAACATGACTGGTGGGAAAAAAGATACGGAAAAGTGTAAGGCACGCAGAAGTTCAGTCTAAGGGTGATTCTGCGTTGCGAGTCCACGATGCTCCCGATACCTTTGGGCAATTAATTTGAGAAGGTTCTCGAGTGTCTTACAGACATTATGACTTGAATCATTACGCTGTTTGTATTTTGCTGGCTGCATGAACACGCTTGATGCAGTACTTTTGTGATAAAACTTAGGTAATTGACACTGCTTGTAAGCCAGTACATGCCTCTTTGCTTGATTCTCTGAGATGAGAAAGGTTCGTTTCATTGCTTAAATTTTAGATTGTAATTTTAGTTAGGGGACCTAGATAGGGATAACCTCATGGTCCTCCTTTTCAAATACTCTTTGTATTCTGTATTTGAATAAAGTATTATTATTATTATTATTATTATTACTATTATTATTATTATTATTATTATTATTATTAGTGGCAGTGCTGATGAAAATGTTTAATGTCCACAACACTTAAACCCTCTTAATTTCTGAGCAGAGAAAACCTACCAGGCCAGGTTTTTTGTTTTTTTTTTACTAAAATAATTTTGATATCAATCAATCCAAAACTCCAGCATAAATCTCACTTAAAAGTAATGTAAATTACTGAAAAAGGTCTCAAAGTTCCGGACATAACGTAATGTCCGCACCACAAATTAAAAACTATTTTTCTGAGAATCCAAAGTGACCCCCCCTCCCCCCAAGCCAATCACCTCAGGGCCCAGAGGGGTGCAAGCATGTCGCCATCCCTCTCACATTACCTACGAACTATCTCCTCTCTGCCAGCCATGCAAGAGAGTGCTAAGTTGATAACAGACTCGGGCGGAATAATTTGAAAAAAAATAAGGGACGAGTCGAAAACAGATTTCAATTTTAGCCAAAAAAAACACTAGCTTGCATTTGATGTCTTTTGTTTTGTCAACCAGTTCAATCAAAGCATGCTTAGTGGATTCCTTCCTCCCAGGTTGAAGCAAATCTTAGCTAAAAGACATTATGACTTAAATCATAACCCTGTTTGTCTTTTGCTGGCTCAACACACTTGATGCTGTAGTGTGAGATTGACTGTAGTGTTGTAGATTGTGAGAGCAAGAAACTTGTCTTGTACTATTATTTTCACTATTATTGGAGTTATCATTATTTATATGTTTATTTTTAATTACTGGCATATTTTTGTGTTCATTTATTATTTTATTATTACTATTTATTATTTATCTTTTAATTTTGATAGTTGGTGTGATGACTTATGATAGTCGTTTGCCGACTTAAAAGTGTAGACGCAGATGACAATATTCTTCGATCAGATGGCTAATCACTGGCAAATTCTTTGTTATCGATCGCAGTCGTTATTTCTAATTCCTTCTTGATTTCCGTCTTGTTGGCAGTCAGGTGACAAGAGCACTAAATCCATGTAATTTCCCTTCAAGTGGTATTTGAATGATCAGTTGGTGTTAGCTGTTATTTTCTGAGCAAGGTGAGGTGCACTGTTAACGAAATATTCATTGAATCCATGAACAATTTGCTTAATTAACAATTTGATCCATATCGATTGTCGATAGCAACCGATGAAGAAAACAGTCACTCCAGCCATAAGGAAGTCTATACAGATAAAAAATAATCTTTAGAAAAAGGAGATCATATCTAAATCAACTTCTTCTCATACAAGATTGAAATCAAATCAGAATAAAGGCAATCTTCTGTTAAAAATAAGCGAGAAACCATATCGTAACCAATGCTTCCTTGACAACATGACTGGTGGGAAAAAAGATACGGAAAAGTGTAAGGCACGCAGATACTTGAAGCAAATCTTAGCTAAAAGACATTATGACTTAAATCATAACACTGTTTGTCTTTTGCTGGCTCAACACACTTGATGCTGTAGTGTGAGATTGACTGTAGTGTTGTAGATTGTGAGAGCAAGAAACTTGTCTTGTACTATTATTTTCACTATTATTGGAGTTATCATTATTTATACGTTTATTTTTAATTACTGGCATATTTTTGTGTTCATTTATTATTTTATTATTACTATTTATTATTTATCTTTTAATTTTGATAGTTGGTGTGATGACTTATGATAGTCGTTTGCCGACTTAAAAGTGTAGACGCAGATGACAATATTCTTCGATCAGATGGCTAATCACTGGCAAATTCTTTGTTATCGATCGCAGTCGTTATTTCTAATTCCTTCTTGATTTCGGTCTTGTTGGCAGTCAGGTGACAAGAGCACTAAATCCATGTAATTTCCCTTCAAGTGGTATTTGAATGATCAGTTGGTGTTAGCTGTTATTTTCTGAGCAAGGTGAGGTGCACTGTTAACGAAATATTCATTGAATCCATGAACAATTTGCTTAATTAACAATTTGATCCATATCGATTGTCGATAGCAATCGATGAAGAAAACAGTCACTCCAGCCATAAGGAAGTCTATACAGATAAAAAATAATCTTTAGAAAAAGGAGATCATATCTAAATCAACTTCTTCTCATACAAGATTGAAATCAAATCAGAATAAAGGCAATCTTCTGTTAAAAATAAGCGAGAAACCATATCGTAACCAATGCTTCCTTGACAACATGACTGGTGGGAAAAAAGATACGGAAAAGTGTAAGGCACGCAGAAGTTCAGTCTAAGGGTGATTCTGCGTTGCGAGTCCACGATGCTCCCGATACCTTTGGGCAATTAATTTGAGAAGGTTCTCGAGTGTCTTACAGACATTATGACTTGAATCATTACGCTGTTTGTATTTTGCTGGCTGCATGAACACGCTTGATGCAGTACTTTTGTGATAAAACTTAGGTAATTGACACTGCTTGTAAGCCAGTACATGCCTCTTTGCTTGATTCTCTGAGATGAGAAAGGTTCGTTTCATTGCTTAAATTTTAGATTGTAATTTTAGTTAGGGGACCTAGATAGGGATAACCTCATGGTCCTCCTTTTCAAATACTCTTTGTATTCTGTATTTGAATAAAGTATTATTATTATTATTATTATTATTATTATTATTACTATTATTATTATTATTATTATTATTATTATTAGTGGCAGTGCTGATGAAAATGTTTAATGTCCACAACACTTAAACCCTCTTAATTTCTGAGCAGAGAAAACCTACCAGGCCAGGTTTTTTGTTTTTTTTTTACTAAAATAATTTTGATATCAATCAATCCAAAACTCCAGCATAAATCTCACTTAAAAGTAATGTAAATTACTGAAAAAGGTCTCAAAGTTCCGGACATAACGTAATGTCCGCACCACAAATTAAAAACTATTTTTCTGAGAATCCAAAGTGACCCCCCCTCCCCCCAAGCCAATCACCTCAGGGCCCAGAGGGGTGCAAGCATGTCGCCATCCCTCTCACATTACCTACGAACTATCTCCTCTCTGCCAGCCATGCAAGAGAGTGCTAAGTTGATAACAGACTCGGGCGGAATAATTTGAAAAAAAATAAGGGACGAGTCGAAAACAGATTTCAATTTTAGCCAAAAAAAACACTAGCTTGCATTTGATGTCTTTTGTTTTGTCAACCAGTTCAATCAAAGCATGCTTAGTGGATTCCTTCCTCCCAGGTTGAAGCAAATCTTAGCTAAAAGACATTATGACTTAAATCATAACCCTGTTTGTCTTTTGCTGGCTCAACACACTTGATGCTGTAGTGTGAGATTGACTGTAGTGTTGTAGATTGTGAGAGCAAGAAACTTGTCTTGTACTATTATTTTCACTATTATTGGAGTTATCATTATTTATATGTTTATTTTTAATTACTGGCATATTTTTGTGTTCATTTATTATTTTATTATTACTATTTATTATTTATCTTTTAATTTTGATAGTTGGTGTGATGACTTATGATAGTCGTTTGCCGACTTAAAAGTGTAGACGCAGATGACAATATTCTTCGATCAGATGGCTAATCACTGGCAAATTCTTTGTTATCGATCGCAGTCGTTATTTCTAATTCCTTCTTGATTTCCGTCTTGTTGGCAGTCAGGTGACAAGAGCACTAAATCCATGTAATTTCCCTTCAAGTGGTATTTGAATGATCAGTTGGTGTTAGCTGTTATTTTCTGAGCAAGGTGAGGTGCACTGTTAACGAAATATTCATTGAATCCATGAACAATTTGCTTAATTAACAATTTGATCCATATCGATTGTCGATAGCAACCGATGAAGAAAACAGTCACTCCAGCCATAAGGAAGTCTATACAGATAAAAAATAATCTTTAGAAAAAGGAGATCATATCTAAATCAACTTCTTCTCATACAAGATTGAAATCAAATCAGAATAAAGGCAATCTTCTGTTAAAAATAAGCGAGAAACCATATCGTAACCAATGCTTCCTTGACAACATGACTGGTGGGAAAAAAGATACGGAAAAGTGTAAGGCACGCAGATACTTGAAGCAAATCTTAGCTAAAAGACATTATGACTTAAATCATAACACTGTTTGTCTTTTGCTGGCTCAACACACTTGATGCTGTAGTGTGAGATTGACTGTAGTGTTGTAGATTGTGAGAGCAAGAAACTTGTCTTGTACTATTATTTTCACTATTATTGGAGTTATCATTATTTATACGTTTATTTTTAATTACTGGCATATTTTTGTGTTCATTTATTATTTTATTATTACTATTTATTATTTATCTTTTAATTTTGATAGTTGGTGTGATGACTTATGATAGTCGTTTGCCGACTTAAAAGTGTAGACGCAGATGACAATATTCTTCGATCAGATGGCTAATCACTGGCAAATTCTTTGTTATCGATCGCAGTCGTTATTTCTAATTCCTTCTTGATTTCGGTCTTGTTGGCAGTCAGGTGACAAGAGCACTAAATCCATGTAATTTCCCTTCAAGTGGTATTTGAATGATCAGTTGGTGTTAGCTGTTATTTTCTGAGCAAGGTGAGGTGCACTGTTAACGAAATATTCATTGAATCCATGAACAATTTGCTTAATTAACAATTTGATCCATATCGATTGTCGATAGCAATCGATGAAGAAAACAGTCACTCCAGCCATAAGGAAGTCTATACAGATAAAAAATAATCTTTAGAAAAAGGAGATCATATCTAAATCAACTTCTTCTCATACAAGATTGAAATCAAATCAGAATAAAGGCAATCTTCTGTTAAAAATAAGCGAGAAACCATATCGTAACCAATGCTTCCTTGACAACATGACTGGTGGGAAAAAAGATACGGAAAAGTGTAAGGCACGCAGAAGTTCAGTCTAAGGGTGATTCTGCGTTGCGAGTCCACGATGCTCCCGATACCTTTGGGCAATTAATTTGAGAAGGTTCTCGAGTGTCTTACAGACATTATGACTTGAATCATTACGCTGTTTGTATTTTGCTGGCTGCATGAACACGCTTGATGCAGTACTTTTGTGATAAAACTTAGGTAATTGACACTGCTTGTAAGCCAGTACATGCCTCTTTGCTTGATTCTCTGAGATGAGAAAGGTTCGTTTCATTGCTTAAATTTTAGATTGTAATTTTAGTTAGGGGACCTAGATAGGGATAACCTCATGGTCCTCCTTTTCAAATACTCTTTGTATTCTGTATTTGAATAAAGTATTATTATTATTATTATTATTATTATTACTATTATTATTATTATTATTATTATTATTATTAGTGGCAGTGCTGATGAAAATGTTTAATGTCCACAACACTTAAACCCTCTTAATTTCTGAGCAGAGAAAACCTACCAGGCCAGGTTTTTTGTTTTTTTTTTACTAAAATAATTTTGATATCAATCAATCCAAAACTCCAGCATAAATCTCACTTAAAAGTAATGTAAATTACTGAAAAAGGTCTCAAAGTTCCGGACATAACGTAATGTCCGCACCACAAATTAAAAACTATTTTTCTGAGAATCCAAAGTGACCCCCCCTCCCCCCAAGCCAATCACCTCAGGGCCCAGAGGGGTGCAAGCATGTCGCCATCCCTCTCACATTACCTACGAACTATCTCCTCTCTGCCAGCCATGCAAGAGAGTGCTAAGTTGATAACAGACTCGGGCGGAATAATTTGAAAAAAAATAAGGGACGAGTCGAAAACAGATTTCAATTTTAGCCAAAAAAAACACTAGCTTGCATTTGATGTCTTTTGTTTTGTCAACCAGTTCAATCAAAGCATGCTTAGTGGATTCCTTCCTCCCAGGTTGAAGCAAATCTTAGCTAAAAGACATTATGACTTAAATCATAACCCTGTTTGTCTTTTGCTGGCTCAACACACTTGATGCTGTAGTGTGAGATTGACTGTAGTGTTGTAGATTGTGAGAGCAAGAAACTTGTCTTGTACTATTATTTTCACTATTATTGGAGTTATCATTATTTATATGTTTATTTTTAATTACTGGCATATTTTTGTGTTCATTTATTATTTTATTATTACTATTTATTATTTATCTTTTAATTTTGATAGTTGGTGTGATGACTTATGATAGTCGTTTGCCGACTTAAAAGTGTAGACGCAGATGACAATATTCTTCGATCAGATGGCTAATCACTGGCAAATTCTTTGTTATCGATCGCAGTCGTTATTTCTAATTCCTTCTTGATTTCCGTCTTGTTGGCAGTCAGGTGACAAGAGCACTAAATCCATGTAATTTCCCTTCAAGTGGTATTTGAATGATCAGTTGGTGTTAGCTGTTATTTTCTGAGCAAGGTGAGGTGCACTGTTAACGAAATATTCATTGAATCCATGAACAATTTGCTTAATTAACAATTTGATCCATATCGATTGTCGATAGCAACCGATGAAGAAAACAGTCACTCCAGCCATAAGGAAGTCTATACAGATAAAAAATAATCTTTAGAAAAAGGAGATCATATCTAAATCAACTTCTTCTCATACAAGATTGAAATCAAATCAGAATAAAGGCAATCTTCTGTTAAAAATAAGCGAGAAACCATATCGTAACCAATGCTTCCTTGACAACATGACTGGTGGGAAAAAAGATACGGAAAAGTGTAAGGCACGCAGATACTTGAAGCAAATCTTAGCTAAAAGACATTATGACTTAAATCATAACACTGTTTGTCTTTTGCTGGCTCAACACACTTGATGCTGTAGTGTGAGATTGACTGTAGTGTTGTAGATTGTGAGAGCAAGAAACTTGTCTTGTACTATTATTTTCACTATTATTGGAGTTATCATTATTTATACGTTTATTTTTAATTACTGGCATATTTTTGTGTTCATTTATTATTTTATTATTACTATTTATTATTTATCTTTTAATTTTGATAGTTGGTGTGATGACTTATGATAGTCGTTTGCCGACTTAAAAGTGTAGACGCAGATGACAATATTCTTCGATCAGATGGCTAATCACTGGCAAATTCTTTGTTATCGATCGCAGTCGTTATTTCTAATTCCTTCTTGATTTCGGTCTTGTTGGCAGTCAGGTGACAAGAGCACTAAATCCATGTAATTTCCCTTCAAGTGGTATTTGAATGATCAGTTGGTGTTAGCTGTTATTTTCTGAGCAAGGTGAGGTGCACTGTTAACGAAATATTCATTGAATCCATGAACAATTTGCTTAATTAACAATTTGATCCATATCGATTGTCGATAGCAATCGATGAAGAAAACAGTCACTCCAGCCATAAGGAAGTCTATACAGATAAAAAATAATCTTTAGAAAAAGGAGATCATATCTAAATCAACTTCTTCTCATACAAGATTGAAATCAAATCAGAATAAAGGCAATCTTCTGTTAAAAATAAGCGAGAAACCATATCGTAACCAATGCTTCCTTGACAACATGACTGGTGGGAAAAAAGATACGGAAAAGTGTAAGGCACGCAGAAGTTCAGTCTAAGGGTGATTCTGCGTTGCGAGTCCACGATGCTCCCGATACCTTTGGGCAATTAATTTGAGAAGGTTCTCGAGTGTCTTACAGACATTATGACTTGAATCATTACGCTGTTTGTATTTTGCTGGCTGCATGAACACGCTTGATGCAGTACTTTTGTGATAAAACTTAGGTAATTGACACTGCTTGTAAGCCAGTACATGCCTCTTTGCTTGATTCTCTGAGATGAGAAAGGTTCGTTTCATTGCTTAAATTTTAGATTGTAATTTTAGTTAGGGGACCTAGATAGGGATAACCTCATGGTCCTCCTTTTCAAATACTCTTTGTATTCTGTATTTGAATAAAGTATTATTATTATTATTATTATTATTACTATTATTATTATTATTATTATTATTATTATTAGTGGCAGTGCTGATGAAAATGTTTAATGTCCACAACACTTAAACCCTCTTAATTTCTGAGCAGAGAAAACCTACCAGGCCAGGTTTTTTGTTTTTTTTTTACTAAAATAATTTTGATATCAATCAATCCAAAACTCCAGCATAAATCTCACTTAAAAGTAATGTAAATTACTGAAAAAGGTCTCAAAGTTCCGGACATAACGTAATGTCCGCACCACAAATTAAAAACTATTTTTCTGAGAATCCAAAGTGACCCCCCCTCCCCCCAAGCCAATCACCTCAGGGCCCAGAGGGGTGCAAGCATGTCGCCATCCCTCTCACATTACCTACGAACTATCTCCTCTCTGCCAGCCATGCAAGAGAGTGCTAAGTTGATAACAGACTCGGGCGGAATAATTTGAAAAAAAATAAGGGACGAGTCGAAAACAGATTTCAATTTTAGCCAAAAAAAACACTAGCTTGCATTTGATGTCTTTTGTTTTGTCAACCAGTTCAATCAAAGCATGCTTAGTGGATTCCTTCCTCCCAGGTTGAAGCAAATCTTAGCTAAAAGACATTATGACTTAAATCATAACCCTGTTTGTCTTTTGCTGGCTCAACACACTTGATGCTGTAGTGTGAGATTGACTGTAGTGTTGTAGATTGTGAGAGCAAGAAACTTGTCTTGTACTATTATTTTCACTATTATTGGAGTTATCATTATTTATATGTTTATTTTTAATTACTGGCATATTTTTGTGTTCATTTATTATTTTATTATTACTATTTATTATTTATCTTTTAATTTTGATAGTTGGTGTGATGACTTATGATAGTCGTTTGCCGACTTAAAAGTGTAGACGCAGATGACAATATTCTTCGATCAGATGGCTAATCACTGGCAAATTCTTTGTTATCGATCGCAGTCGTTATTTCTAATTCCTTCTTGATTTCCGTCTTGTTGGCAGTCAGGTGACAAGAGCACTAAATCCATGTAATTTCCCTTCAAGTGGTATTTGAATGATCAGTTGGTGTTAGCTGTTATTTTCTGAGCAAGGTGAGGTGCACTGTTAACGAAATATTCATTGAATCCATGAACAATTTGCTTAATTAACAATTTGATCCATATCGATTGTCGATAGCAACCGATGAAGAAAACAGTCACTCCAGCCATAAGGAAGTCTATACAGATAAAAAATAATCTTTAGAAAAAGGAGATCATATCTAAATCAACTTCTTCTCATACAAGATTGAAATCAAATCAGAATAAAGGCAATCTTCTGTTAAAAATAAGCGAGAAACCATATCGTAACCAATGCTTCCTTGACAACATGACTGGTGGGAAAAAAGATACGGAAAAGTGTAAGGCACGCAGATACTTGAAGCAAATCTTAGCTAAAAGACATTATGACTTAAATCATAACACTGTTTGTCTTTTGCTGGCTCAACACACTTGATGCTGTAGTGTGAGATTGACTGTAGTGTTGTAGATTGTGAGAGCAAGAAACTTGTCTTGTACTATTATTTTCACTATTATTGGAGTTATCATTATTTATACGTTTATTTTTAATTACTGGCATATTTTTGTGTTCATTTATTATTTTATTATTACTATTTATTATTTATCTTTTAATTTTGATAGTTGGTGTGATGACTTATGATAGTCGTTTGCCGACTTAAAAGTGTAGACGCAGATGACAATATTCTTCGATCAGATGGCTAATCACTGGCAAATTCTTTGTTATCGATCGCAGTCGTTATTTCTAATTCCTTCTTGATTTCGGTCTTGTTGGCAGTCAGGTGACAAGAGCACTAAATCCATGTAATTTCCCTTCAAGTGGTATTTGAATGATCAGTTGGTGTTAGCTGTTATTTTCTGAGCAAGGTGAGGTGCACTGTTAACGAAATATTCATTGAATCCATGAACAATTTGCTTAATTAACAATTTGATCCATATCGATTGTCGATAGCAATCGATGAAGAAAACAGTCACTCCAGCCATAAGGAAGTCTATACAGATAAAAAATAATCTTTAGAAAAAGGAGATCATATCTAAATCAACTTCTTCTCATACAAGATTGAAATCAAATCAGAATAAAGGCAATCTTCTGTTAAAAATAAGCGAGAAACCATATCGTAACCAATGCTTCCTTGACAACATGACTGGTGGGAAAAAAGATACGGAAAAGTGTAAGGCACGCAGAAGTTCAGTCTAAGGGTGATTCTGCGTTGCGAGTCCACGATGCTCCCGATACCTTTGGGCAATTAATTTGAGAAGGTTCTCGAGTGTCTTACAGACATTATGACTTGAATCATTACGCTGTTTGTATTTTGCTGGCTGCATGAACACGCTTGATGCAGTACTTTTGTGATAAAACTTAGGTAATTGACACTGCTTGTAAGCCAGTACATGCCTCTTTGCTTGATTCTCTGAGATGAGAAAGGTTCGTTTCATTGCTTAAATTTTAGATTGTAATTTTAGTTAGGGGACCTAGATAGGGATAACCTCATGGTCCTCCTTTTCAAATACTCTTTGTATTCTGTATTTGAATAAAGTATTATTATTATTATTATTATTATTATTATTATTATTATTATTACTATTATTATTATTATTATTATTATTATTAGTGGCAGTGCTGATGAAAATGTTTAATGTCCACAACACTTAAACCCTCTTAATTTCTGAGCAGAGAAAACCTACCAGGCCAGGTTTTTTGTTTTTTTTTTACTAAAATAATTTTGATATCAATCAATCCAAAACTCCAGCATAAATCTCACTTAAAAGTAATGTAAATTACTGAAAAAGGTCTCAAAGTTCCGGACATAACGTAATGTCCGCACCACAAATTAAAAACTATTTTTCTGAGAATCCAAAGTGACCCCCCCTCCCCCCAAGCCAATCACCTCAGGGCCCAGAGGGGTGCAAGCATGTCGCCATCCCTCTCACATTACCTACGAACTATCTCCTCTCTGCCAGCCATGCAAGAGAGTGCTAAGTTGATAACAGACTCGGGCGGAATAATTTGAAAAAAAATAAGGGACGAGTCGAAAACAGATTTCAATTTTAGCCAAAAAAAACACTAGCTTGCATTTGATGTCTTTTGTTTTGTCAACCAGTTCAATCAAAGCATGCTTAGTGGATTCCTTCCTCCCAGGTTGAAGCAAATCTTAGCTAAAAGACATTATGACTTAAATCATAACCCTGTTTGTCTTTTGCTGGCTCAACACACTTGATGCTGTAGTGTGAGATTGACTGTAGTGTTGTAGATTGTGAGAGCAAGAAACTTGTCTTGTACTATTATTTTCACTATTATTGGAGTTATCATTATTTATATGTTTATTTTTAATTACTGGCATATTTTTGTGTTCATTTATTATTTTATTATTACTATTTATTATTTATCTTTTAATTTTGATAGTTGGTGTGATGACTTATGATAGTCGTTTGCCGACTTAAAAGTGTAGACGCAGATGACAATATTCTTCGATCAGATGGCTAATCACTGGCAAATTCTTTGTTATCGATCGCAGTCGTTATTTCTAATTCCTTCTTGATTTCCGTCTTGTTGGCAGTCAGGTGACAAGAGCACTAAATCCATGTAATTTCCCTTCAAGTGGTATTTGAATGATCAGTTGGTGTTAGCTGTTATTTTCTGAGCAAGGTGAGGTGCACTGTTAACGAAATATTCATTGAATCCATGAACAATTTGCTTAATTAACAATTTGATCCATATCGATTGTCGATAGCAACCGATGAAGAAAACAGTCACTCCAGCCATAAGGAAGTCTATACAGATAAAAAATAATCTTTAGAAAAAGGAGATCATATCTAAATCAACTTCTTCTCATACAAGATTGAAATCAAATCAGAATAAAGGCAATCTTCTGTTAAAAATAAGCGAGAAACCATATCGTAACCAATGCTTCCTTGACAACATGACTGGTGGGAAAAAAGATACGGAAAAGTGTAAGGCACGCAGATACTTGAAGCAAATCTTAGCTAAAAGACATTATGACTTAAATCATAACACTGTTTGTCTTTTGCTGGCTCAACACACTTGATGCTGTAGTGTGAGATTGACTGTAGTGTTGTAGATTGTGAGAGCAAGAAACTTGTCTTGTACTATTATTTTCACTATTATTGGAGTTATCATTATTTATACGTTTATTTTTAATTACTGGCATATTTTTGTGTTCATTTATTATTTTATTATTACTATTTATTATTTATCTTTTAATTTTGATAGTTGGTGTGATGACTTATGATAGTCGTTTGCCGACTTAAAAGTGTAGACGCAGATGACAATATTCTTCGATCAGATGGCTAATCACTGGCAAATTCTTTGTTATCGATCGCAGTCGTTATTTCTAATTCCTTCTTGATTTCGGTCTTGTTGGCAGTCAGGTGACAAGAGCACTAAATCCATGTAATTTCCCTTCAAGTGGTATTTGAATGATCAGTTGGTGTTAGCTGTTATTTTCTGAGCAAGGTGAGGTGCACTGTTAACGAAATATTCATTGAATCCATGAACAATTTGCTTAATTAACAATTTGATCCATATCGATTGTCGATAGCAATCGATGAAGAAAACAGTCACTCCAGCCATAAGGAAGTCTATACAGATAAAAAATAATCTTTAGAAAAAGGAGATCATATCTAAATCAACTTCTTCTCATACAAGATTGAAATCAAATCAGAATAAAGGCAATCTTCTGTTAAAAATAAGCGAGAAACCATATCGTAACCAATGCTTCCTTGACAACATGACTGGTGGGAAAAAAGATACGGAAAAGTGTAAGGCACGCAGAAGTTCAGTCTAAGGGTGATTCTGCGTTGCGAGTCCACGATGCTCCCGATACCTTTGGGCAATTAATTTGAGAAGGTTCTCGAGTGTCTTACAGACATTATGACTTGAATCATTACGCTGTTTGTATTTTGCTGGCTGCATGAACACGCTTGATGCAGTACTTTTGTGATAAAACTTAGGTAATTGACACTGCTTGTAAGCCAGTACATGCCTCTTTGCTTGATTCTCTGAGATGAGAAAGGTTCGTTTCATTGCTTAAATTTTAGATTGTAATTTTAGTTAGGGGACCTAGATAGGGATAACCTCATGGTCCTCCTTTTCAAATACTCTTTGTATTCTGTATTTGAATAAAGTATTATTATTATTATTATTATTATTATTACTATTATTATTATTATTATTATTATTATTATTAGTGGCAGTGCTGATGAAAATGTTTAATGTCCACAACACTTAAACCCTCTTAATTTCTGAGCAGAGAAAACCTACCAGGCCAGGTTTTTTGTTTTTTTTTTACTAAAATAATTTTGATATCAATCAATCCAAAACTCCAGCATAAATCTCACTTAAAAGTAATGTAAATTACTGAAAAAGGTCTCAAAGTTCCGGACATAACGTAATGTCCGCACCACAAATTAAAAACTATTTTTCTGAGAATCCAAAGTGACCCCCCCTCCCCCCAAGCCAATCACCTCAGGGCCCAGAGGGGTGCAAGCATGTCGCCATCCCTCTCACATTACCTACGAACTATCTCCTCTCTGCCAGCCATGCAAGAGAGTGCTAAGTTGATAACAGACTCGGGCGGAATAATTTGAAAAAAAATAAGGGACGAGTCGAAAACAGATTTCAATTTTAGCCAAAAAAAACACTAGCTTGCATTTGATGTCTTTTGTTTTGTCAACCAGTTCAATCAAAGCATGCTTAGTGGATTCCTTCCTCCCAGGTTGAAGCAAATCTTAGCTAAAAGACATTATGACTTAAATCATAACCCTGTTTGTCTTTTGCTGGCTCAACACACTTGATGCTGTAGTGTGAGATTGACTGTAGTGTTGTAGATTGTGAGAGCAAGAAACTTGTCTTGTACTATTATTTTCACTATTATTGGAGTTATCATTATTTATATGTTTATTTTTAATTACTGGCATATTTTTGTGTTCATTTATTATTTTATTATTACTATTTATTATTTATCTTTTAATTTTGATAGTTGGTGTGATGACTTATGATAGTCGTTTGCCGACTTAAAAGTGTAGACGCAGATGACAATATTCTTCGATCAGATGGCTAATCACTGGCAAATTCTTTGTTATCGATCGCAGTCGTTATTTCTAATTCCTTCTTGATTTCCGTCTTGTTGGCAGTCAGGTGACAAGAGCACTAAATCCATGTAATTTCCCTTCAAGTGGTATTTGAATGATCAGTTGGTGTTAGCTGTTATTTTCTGAGCAAGGTGAGGTGCACTGTTAACGAAATATTCATTGAATCCATGAACAATTTGCTTAATTAACAATTTGATCCATATCGATTGTCGATAGCAACCGATGAAGAAAACAGTCACTCCAGCCATAAGGAAGTCTATACAGATAAAAAATAATCTTTAGAAAAAGGAGATCATATCTAAATCAACTTCTTCTCATACAAGATTGAAATCAAATCAGAATAAAGGCAATCTTCTGTTAAAAATAAGCGAGAAACCATATCGTAACCAATGCTTCCTTGACAACATGACTGGTGGGAAAAAAGATACGGAAAAGTGTAAGGCACGCAGATACTTGAAGCAAATCTTAGCTAAAAGACATTATGACTTAAATCATAACACTGTTTGTCTTTTGCTGGCTCAACACACTTGATGCTGTAGTGTGAGATTGACTGTAGTGTTGTAGATTGTGAGAGCAAGAAACTTGTCTTGTACTATTATTTTCACTATTATTGGAGTTATCATTATTTATACGTTTATTTTTAATTACTGGCATATTTTTGTGTTCATTTATTATTTTATTATTACTATTTATTATTTATCTTTTAATTTTGATAGTTGGTGTGATGACTTATGATAGTCGTTTGCCGACTTAAAAGTGTAGACGCAGATGACAATATTCTTCGATCAGATGGCTAATCACTGGCAAATTCTTTGTTATCGATCGCAGTCGTTATTTCTAATTCCTTCTTGATTTCGGTCTTGTTGGCAGTCAGGTGACAAGAGCACTAAATCCATGTAATTTCCCTTCAAGTGGTATTTGAATGATCAGTTGGTGTTAGCTGTTATTTTCTGAGCAAGGTGAGGTGCACTGTTAACGAAATATTCATTGAATCCATGAACAATTTGCTTAATTAACAATTTGATCCATATCGATTGTCGATAGCAATCGATGAAGAAAACAGTCACTCCAGCCATAAGGAAGTCTATACAGATAAAAAATAATCTTTAGAAAAAGGAGATCATATCTAAATCAACTTCTTCTCATACAAGATTGAAATCAAATCAGAATAAAGGCAATCTTCTGTTAAAAATAAGCGAGAAACCATATCGTAACCAATGCTTCCTTGACAACATGACTGGTGGGAAAAAAGATACGGAAAAGTGTAAGGCACGCAGAAGTTCAGTCTAAGGGTGATTCTGCGTTGCGAGTCCACGATGCTCCCGATACCTTTGGGCAATTAATTTGAGAAGGTTCTCGAGTGTCTTACAGACATTATGACTTGAATCATTACGCTGTTTGTATTTTGCTGGCTGCATGAACACGCTTGATGCAGTACTTTTGTGATAAAACTTAGGTAATTGACACTGCTTGTAAGCCAGTACATGCCTCTTTGCTTGATTCTCTGAGATGAGAAAGGTTCGTTTCATTGCTTAAATTTTAGATTGTAATTTTAGTTAGGGGACCTAGATAGGGATAACCTCATGGTCCTCCTTTTCAAATACTCTTTGTATTCTGTATTTGAATAAAGTATTATTATTATTATTATTATTATTATTATTACTATTATTATTATTATTATTATTATTATTATTAGTGGCAGTGCTGATGAAAATGTTTAATGTCCACAACACTTAAACCCTCTTAATTTCTGAGCAGAGAAAACCTACCAGGCCAGGTTTTTTGTTTTTTTTTTACTAAAATAATTTTGATATCAATCAATCCAAAACTCCAGCATAAATCTCACTTAAAAGTAATGTAAATTACTGAAAAAGGTCTCAAAGTTCCGGACATAACGTAATGTCCGCACCACAAATTAAAAACTATTTTTCTGAGAATCCAAAGTGACCCCCCCTCCCCCCAAGCCAATCACCTCAGGGCCCAGAGGGGTGCAAGCATGTCGCCATCCCTCTCACATTACCTACGAACTATCTCCTCTCTGCCAGCCATGCAAGAGAGTGCTAAGTTGATAACAGACTCGGGCGGAATAATTTGAAAAAAAATAAGGGACGAGTCGAAAACAGATTTCAATTTTAGCCAAAAAAAACACTAGCTTGCATTTGATGTCTTTTGTTTTGTCAACCAGTTCAATCAAAGCATGCTTAGTGGATTCCTTCCTCCCAGGTTGAAGCAAATCTTAGCTAAAAGACATTATGACTTAAATCATAACCCTGTTTGTCTTTTGCTGGCTCAACACACTTGATGCTGTAGTGTGAGATTGACTGTAGTGTTGTAGATTGTGAGAGCAAGAAACTTGTCTTGTACTATTATTTTCACTATTATTGGAGTTATCATTATTTATATGTTTATTTTTAATTACTGGCATATTTTTGTGTTCATTTATTATTTTATTATTACTATTTATTATTTATCTTTTAATTTTGATAGTTGGTGTGATGACTTATGATAGTCGTTTGCCGACTTAAAAGTGTAGACGCAGATGACAATATTCTTCGATCAGATGGCTAATCACTGGCAAATTCTTTGTTATCGATCGCAGTCGTTATTTCTAATTCCTTCTTGATTTCCGTCTTGTTGGCAGTCAGGTGACAAGAGCACTAAATCCATGTAATTTCCCTTCAAGTGGTATTTGAATGATCAGTTGGTGTTAGCTGTTATTTTCTGAGCAAGGTGAGGTGCACTGTTAACGAAATATTCATTGAATCCATGAACAATTTGCTTAATTAACAATTTGATCCATATCGATTGTCGATAGCAACCGATGAAGAAAACAGTCACTCCAGCCATAAGGAAGTCTATACAGATAAAAAATAATCTTTAGAAAAAGGAGATCATATCTAAATCAACTTCTTCTCATACAAGATTGAAATCAAATCAGAATAAAGGCAATCTTCTGTTAAAAATAAGCGAGAAACCATATCGTAACCAATGCTTCCTTGACAACATGACTGGTGGGAAAAAAGATACGGAAAAGTGTAAGGCACGCAGATACTTGAAGCAAATCTTAGCTAAAAGACATTATGACTTAAATCATAACACTGTTTGTCTTTTGCTGGCTCAACACACTTGATGCTGTAGTGTGAGATTGACTGTAGTGTTGTAGATTGTGAGAGCAAGAAACTTGTCTTGTACTATTATTTTCACTATTATTGGAGTTATCATTATTTATACGTTTATTTTTAATTACTGGCATATTTTTGTGTTCATTTATTATTTTATTATTACTATTTATTATTTATCTTTTAATTTTGATAGTTGGTGTGATGACTTATGATAGTCGTTTGCCGACTTAAAAGTGTAGACGCAGATGACAATATTCTTCGATCAGATGGCTAATCACTGGCAAATTCTTTGTTATCGATCGCAGTCGTTATTTCTAATTCCTTCTTGATTTCGGTCTTGTTGGCAGTCAGGTGACAAGAGCACTAAATCCATGTAATTTCCCTTCAAGTGGTATTTGAATGATCAGTTGGTGTTAGCTGTTATTTTCTGAGCAAGGTGAGGTGCACTGTTAACGAAATATTCATTGAATCCATGAACAATTTGCTTAATTAACAATTTGATCCATATCGATTGTCGATAGCAATCGATGAAGAAAACAGTCACTCCAGCCATAAGGAAGTCTATACAGATAAAAAATAATCTTTAGAAAAAGGAGATCATATCTAAATCAACTTCTTCTCATACAAGATTGAAATCAAATCAGAATAAAGGCAATCTTCTGTTAAAAATAAGCGAGAAACCATATCGTAACCAATGCTTCCTTGACAACATGACTGGTGGGAAAAAAGATACGGAAAAGTGTAAGGCACGCAGAAGTTCAGTCTAAGGGTGATTCTGCGTTGCGAGTCCACGATGCTCCCGATACCTTTGGGCAATTAATTTGAGAAGGTTCTCGAGTGTCTTACAGACATTATGACTTGAATCATTACGCTGTTTGTATTTTGCTGGCTGCATGAACACGCTTGATGCAGTACTTTTGTGATAAAACTTAGGTAATTGACACTGCTTGTAAGCCAGTACATGCCTCTTTGCTTGATTCTCTGAGATGAGAAAGGTTCGTTTCATTGCTTAAATTTTAGATTGTAATTTTAGTTAGGGGACCTAGATAGGGATAACCTCATGGTCCTCCTTTTCAAATACTCTTTGTATTCTGTATTTGAATAAAGTATTATTATTATTATTATTATTATTATTACTATTATTATTATTATTATTATTATTATTATTAGTGGCAGTGCTGATGAAAATGTTTAATGTCCACAACACTTAAACCCTCTTAATTTCTGAGCAGAGAAAACCTACCAGGCCAGGTTTTTTGTTTTTTTTTTACTAAAATAATTTTGATATCAATCAATCCAAAACTCCAGCATAAATCTCACTTAAAAGTAATGTAAATTACTGAAAAAGGTCTCAAAGTTCCGGACATAACGTAATGTCCGCACCACAAATTAAAAACTATTTTTCTGAGAATCCAAAGTGACCCCCCCTCCCCCCAAGCCAATCACCTCAGGGCCCAGAGGGGTGCAAGCATGTCGCCATCCCTCTCACATTACCTACGAACTATCTCCTCTCTGCCAGCCATGCAAGAGAGTGCTAAGTTGATAACAGACTCGGGCGGAATAATTTGAAAAAAAATAAGGGACGAGTCGAAAACAGATTTCAATTTTAGCCAAAAAAAACACTAGCTTGCATTTGATGTCTTTTGTTTTGTCAACCAGTTCAATCAAAGCATGCTTAGTGGATTCCTTCCTCCCAGGTTGAAGCAAATCTTAGCTAAAAGACATTATGACTTAAATCATAACCCTGTTTGTCTTTTGCTGGCTCAACACACTTGATGCTGTAGTGTGAGATTGACTGTAGTGTTGTAGATTGTGAGAGCAAGAAACTTGTCTTGTACTATTATTTTCACTATTATTGGAGTTATCATTATTTATATGTTTATTTTTAATTACTGGCATATTTTTGTGTTCATTTATTATTTTATTATTACTATTTATTATTTATCTTTTAATTTTGATAGTTGGTGTGATGACTTATGATAGTCGTTTGCCGACTTAAAAGTGTAGACGCAGATGACAATATTCTTCGATCAGATGGCTAATCACTGGCAAATTCTTTGTTATCGATCGCAGTCGTTATTTCTAATTCCTTCTTGATTTCCGTCTTGTTGGCAGTCAGGTGACAAGAGCACTAAATCCATGTAATTTCCCTTCAAGTGGTATTTGAATGATCAGTTGGTGTTAGCTGTTATTTTCTGAGCAAGGTGAGGTGCACTGTTAACGAAATATTCATTGAATCCATGAACAATTTGCTTAATTAACAATTTGATCCATATCGATTGTCGATAGCAACCGATGAAGAAAACAGTCACTCCAGCCATAAGGAAGTCTATACAGATAAAAAATAATCTTTAGAAAAAGGAGATCATATCTAAATCAACTTCTTCTCATACAAGATTGAAATCAAATCAGAATAAAGGCAATCTTCTGTTAAAAATAAGCGAGAAACCATATCGTAACCAATGCTTCCTTGACAACATGACTGGTGGGAAAAAAGATACGGAAAAGTGTAAGGCACGCAGATACTTGAAGCAAATCTTAGCTAAAAGACATTATGACTTAAATCATAACACTGTTTGTCTTTTGCTGGCTCAACACACTTGATGCTGTAGTGTGAGATTGACTGTAGTGTTGTAGATTGTGAGAGCAAGAAACTTGTCTTGTACTATTATTTTCACTATTATTGGAGTTATCATTATTTATACGTTTATTTTTAATTACTGGCATATTTTTGTGTTCATTTATTATTTTATTATTACTATTTATTATTTATCTTTTAATTTTGATAGTTGGTGTGATGACTTATGATAGTCGTTTGCCGACTTAAAAGTGTAGACGCAGATGACAATATTCTTCGATCAGATGGCTAATCACTGGCAAATTCTTTGTTATCGATCGCAGTCGTTATTTCTAATTCCTTCTTGATTTCGGTCTTGTTGGCAGTCAGGTGACAAGAGCACTAAATCCATGTAATTTCCCTTCAAGTGGTATTTGAATGATCAGTTGGTGTTAGCTGTTATTTTCTGAGCAAGGTGAGGTGCACTGTTAACGAAATATTCATTGAATCCATGAACAATTTGCTTAATTAACAATTTGATCCATATCGATTGTCGATAGCAATCGATGAAGAAAACAGTCACTCCAGCCATAAGGAAGTCTATACAGATAAAAAATAATCTTTAGAAAAAGGAGATCATATCTAAATCAACTTCTTCTCATACAAGATTGAAATCAAATCAGAATAAAGGCAATCTTCTGTTAAAAATAAGCGAGAAACCATATCGTAACCAATGCTTCCTTGACAACATGACTGGTGGGAAAAAAGATACGGAAAAGTGTAAGGCACGCAGAAGTTCAGTCTAAGGGTGATTCTGCGTTGCGAGTCCACGATGCTCCCGATACCTTTGGGCAATTAATTTGAGAAGGTTCTCGAGTGTCTTACAGACATTATGACTTGAATCATTACGCTGTTTGTATTTTGCTGGCTGCATGAACACGCTTGATGCAGTACTTTTGTGATAAAACTTAGGTAATTGACACTGCTTGTAAGCCAGTACATGCCTCTTTGCTTGATTCTCTGAGATGAGAAAGGTTCGTTTCATTGCTTAAATTTTAGATTGTAATTTTAGTTAGGGGACCTAGATAGGGATAACCTCATGGTCCTCCTTTTCAAATACTCTTTGTATTCTGTATTTGAATAAAGTATTATTATTATTATTATTATTATTATTATTACTATTATTATTATTATTATTATTATTATTATTAGTGGCAGTGCTGATGAAAATGTTTAATGTCCACAACACTTAAACCCTCTTAATTTCTGAGCAGAGAAAACCTACCAGGCCAGGTTTTTTGTTTTTTTTTTACTAAAATAATTTTGATATCAATCAATCCAAAACTCCAGCATAAATCTCACTTAAAAGTAATGTAAATTACTGAAAAAGGTCTCAAAGTTCCGGACATAACGTAATGTCCGCACCACAAATTAAAAACTATTTTTCTGAGAATCCAAAGTGACCCCCCCTCCCCCCAAGCCAATCACCTCAGGGCCCAGAGGGGTGCAAGCATGTCGCCATCCCTCTCACATTACCTACGAACTATCTCCTCTCTGCCAGCCATGCAAGAGAGTGCTAAGTTGATAACAGACTCGGGCGGAATAATTTGAAAAAAAATAAGGGACGAGTCGAAAACAGATTTCAATTTTAGCCAAAAAAAACACTAGCTTGCATTTGATGTCTTTTGTTTTGTCAACCAGTTCAATCAAAGCATGCTTAGTGGATTCCTTCCTCCCAGGTTGAAGCAAATCTTAGCTAAAAGACATTATGACTTAAATCATAACCCTGTTTGTCTTTTGCTGGCTCAACACACTTGATGCTGTAGTGTGAGATTGACTGTAGTGTTGTAGATTGTGAGAGCAAGAAACTTGTCTTGTACTATTATTTTCACTATTATTGGAGTTATCATTATTTATATGTTTATTTTTAATTACTGGCATATTTTTGTGTTCATTTATTATTTTATTATTACTATTTATTATTTATCTTTTAATTTTGATAGTTGGTGTGATGACTTATGATAGTCGTTTGCCGACTTAAAAGTGTAGACGCAGATGACAATATTCTTCGATCAGATGGCTAATCACTGGCAAATTCTTTGTTATCGATCGCAGTCGTTATTTCTAATTCCTTCTTGATTTCCGTCTTGTTGGCAGTCAGGTGACAAGAGCACTAAATCCATGTAATTTCCCTTCAAGTGGTATTTGAATGATCAGTTGGTGTTAGCTGTTATTTTCTGAGCAAGGTGAGGTGCACTGTTAACGAAATATTCATTGAATCCATGAACAATTTGCTTAATTAACAATTTGATCCATATCGATTGTCGATAGCAACCGATGAAGAAAACAGTCACTCCAGCCATAAGGAAGTCTATACAGATAAAAAATAATCTTTAGAAAAAGGAGATCATATCTAAATCAACTTCTTCTCATACAAGATTGAAATCAAATCAGAATAAAGGCAATCTTCTGTTAAAAATAAGCGAGAAACCATATCGTAACCAATGCTTCCTTGACAACATGACTGGTGGGAAAAAAGATACGGAAAAGTGTAAGGCACGCAGATACTTGAAGCAAATCTTAGCTAAAAGACATTATGACTTAAATCATAACACTGTTTGTCTTTTGCTGGCTCAACACACTTGATGCTGTAGTGTGAGATTGACTGTAGTGTTGTAGATTGTGAGAGCAAGAAACTTGTCTTGTACTATTATTTTCACTATTATTGGAGTTATCATTATTTATACGTTTATTTTTAATTACTGGCATATTTTTGTGTTCATTTATTATTTTATTATTACTATTTATTATTTATCTTTTAATTTTGATAGTTGGTGTGATGACTTATGATAGTCGTTTGCCGACTTAAAAGTGTAGACGCAGATGACAATATTCTTCGATCAGATGGCTAATCACTGGCAAATTCTTTGTTATCGATCGCAGTCGTTATTTCTAATTCCTTCTTGATTTCGGTCTTGTTGGCAGTCAGGTGACAAGAGCACTAAATCCATGTAATTTCCCTTCAAGTGGTATTTGAATGATCAGTTGGTGTTAGCTGTTATTTTCTGAGCAAGGTGAGGTGCACTGTTAACGAAATATTCATTGAATCCATGAACAATTTGCTTAATTAACAATTTGATCCATATCGATTGTCGATAGCAATCGATGAAGAAAACAGTCACTCCAGCCATAAGGAAGTCTATACAGATAAAAAATAATCTTTAGAAAAAGGAGATCATATCTAAATCAACTTCTTCTCATACAAGATTGAAATCAAATCAGAATAAAGGCAATCTTCTGTTAAAAATAAGCGAGAAACCATATCGTAACCAATGCTTCCTTGACAACATGACTGGTGGGAAAAAAGATACGGAAAAGTGTAAGGCACGCAGAAGTTCAGTCTAAGGGTGATTCTGCGTTGCGAGTCCACGATGCTCCCGATACCTTTGGGCAATTAATTTGAGAAGGTTCTCGAGTGTCTTACAGACATTATGACTTGAATCATTACGCTGTTTGTATTTTGCTGGCTGCATGAACACGCTTGATGCAGTACTTTTGTGATAAAACTTAGGTAATTGACACTGCTTGTAAGCCAGTACATGCCTCTTTGCTTGATTCTCTGAGATGAGAAAGGTTCGTTTCATTGCTTAAATTTTAGATTGTAATTTTAGTTAGGGGACCTAGATAGGGATAACCTCATGGTCCTCCTTTTCAAATACTCTTTGTATTCTGTATTTGAATAAAGTATTATTATTATTATTATTATTATTACTATTATTATTATTATTATTATTATTATTATTAGTGGCAGTGCTGATGAAAATGTTTAATGTCCACAACACTTAAACCCTCTTAATTTCTGAGCAGAGAAAACCTACCAGGCCAGGTTTTTTGTTTTTTTTTTACTAAAATAATTTTGATATCAATCAATCCAAAACTCCAGCATAAATCTCACTTAAAAGTAATGTAAATTACTGAAAAAGGTCTCAAAGTTCCGGACATAACGTAATGTCCGCACCACAAATTAAAAACTATTTTTCTGAGAATCCAAAGTGACCCCCCCTCCCCCCAAGCCAATCACCTCAGGGCCCAGAGGGGTGCAAGCATGTCGCCATCCCTCTCACATTACCTACGAACTATCTCCTCTCTGCCAGCCATGCAAGAGAGTGCTAAGTTGATAACAGACTCGGGCGGAATAATTTGAAAAAAAATAAGGGACGAGTCGAAAACAGATTTCAATTTTAGCCAAAAAAAACACTAGCTTGCATTTGATGTCTTTTGTTTTGTCAACCAGTTCAATCAAAGCATGCTTAGTGGATTCCTTCCTCCCAGGTTGAAGCAAATCTTAGCTAAAAGACATTATGACTTAAATCATAACCCTGTTTGTCTTTTGCTGGCTCAACACACTTGATGCTGTAGTGTGAGATTGACTGTAGTGTTGTAGATTGTGAGAGCAAGAAACTTGTCTTGTACTATTATTTTCACTATTATTGGAGTTATCATTATTTATATGTTTATTTTTAATTACTGGCATATTTTTGTGTTCATTTATTATTTTATTATTACTATTTATTATTTATCTTTTAATTTTGATAGTTGGTGTGATGACTTATGATAGTCGTTTGCCGACTTAAAAGTGTAGACGCAGATGACAATATTCTTCGATCAGATGGCTAATCACTGGCAAATTCTTTGTTATCGATCGCAGTCGTTATTTCTAATTCCTTCTTGATTTCGGTCTTGTTGGCAGTCAGGTGACAAGAGCACTAAATCCATGTAATTTCCCTTCAAGTGGTATTTGAATGATCAGTTGGTGTTAGCTGTTATTTTCTGAGCAAGGTGAGGTGCACTGTTAACGAAATATTCATTGAATCCATGAACAATTTGCTTAATTAACAATTTGATCCATATCGATTGTCGATAGCAACCGATGAAGAAAACAGTCACTCCAGCCATAAGGAAGTCTATACAGATAAAAAATAATCTTTAGAAAAAGGAGATCATATCTAAATCAACTTCTTCTCATACAAGATTGAAATCAAATCAGAATAAAGGCAATCTTCTGTTAAAAATAAGCGAGAAACCATATCGTAACCAATGCTTCCTTGACAACATGACTGGTGGGAAAAAAGATACGGAAAAGTGTAAGGCACGCAGATACTTGAAGCAAATCTTAGCTAAAAGACATTATGACTTAAATCATAACACTGTTTGTCTTTTGCTGGCTCAACACACTTGATGCTGTAGTGTGAGATTGACTGTAGTGTTGTAGATTGTGAGAGCAAGAAACTTGTCTTGTACTATTATTTTCACTATTATTGGAGTTATCATTATTTATACGTTTATTTTTAATTACTGGCATATTTTTGTGTTCATTTATTATTTTATTATTACTATTTATTATTACTATTACTCAGAACCACCCAGCAAAACCGGGGGGGACTGTCACAGTTTCGCCAAACCTACACACTCACGCTTTAATTCTGTGCAGATTTACAGTGTAACACAGCGAATACATGGTCGTTTCTGCAAAAGCTATTCTCAAAACTATAGGTACCATAAAGTGACATCAAACATATATTTATAAGATTTACTCTGCATTGGTTTTCTTATCTGTCGTCGTTACTTCTGTCACTCAACGGTATATTCAGGAACTCAGAGGCAAGGAAACTTGAAGATTTTCACCCCATCTGTAGTGGGGTGCAAACAGCTCGCGTGCTAATGTCAGATTACCTACGGACTATCTCCTCCCAATGGAGCTCAGAACCACCCAGCAAAACCGGGGGGGACTGTCACAGTTTCGCCAAACCTACACAGCCACACTTTAATTCTGTGCAGATTTAGTGTAACACAGCGAATACATGGTCGTTTCTGCAAAAGCTATTCTCAGAACTATAGGTACCATAAAGTGATATCAAACATATATTTATAAGATTTACTCTGCATTGGTTTTCTTATCTGTCGTCGTCACTTCTGTCACTCAACTGTATATTCAGGAACTCTGAGGCAAGGAAACTTGACGATTTTCACCCCATCTGTAGTGGGGTGCAAACAGCTCGCGTGCTAATGTCAGATTACCTACGGACTATCTCCTCTCAATGGAGCTCAGAACCACCCAGCAAAACCGGGGGGGACTGTCACAGTTTCGCCAAACCTACACAGCCACACTTTAATTCTGTGCAGATTTAGTGTAACACAGCGAATACATGGTCGTTTCTGCAAAAGCTATTCTCAGAACTATAGGTACCATAAAGTGATATCAAACATATATTTATAAGATTTACTCTGCATTGGTTTTCTTATCTGTCGTCGTCACTTCTGTCACTCAACTGTATATTCAGGAACTCTGAGGCAAGGAAACTTGAAGATTTTCACCCCATCTGTAGTGGGGTGCAAACAGCTCACGTGCTAATGTCAGATTACCTACGGACTATCTCCTCCCAATGGAGCTCAGAACCACCCAGCAAAACCGGGGGGGACTGTCACAGTTTCGCCAAACCTACACAGCCACACTTTAATTCTGTGTAGATTTAGTGTAACACAGCGAATACATGGTCGTTTCTGCAAAAGCTATTCTCAGAACTATAGGTACCATAAAGTGATATCAAACATATATTTATAAGATTTACTCTGCATTGGTTTTCTTATCTGTCGTCGTCACTTCTGTCACTCAACTGTATATTCAGGAACTCTGAGGCAAGGAAACTTGAAGATTTTCACCCCATCTGTAGTGGGGTGCAAACAGCTCGCGTGCTAATGTCAGATTACCTACGGACTATCTCCTCCCAATGGAGCTCAGAACCACCCAGCAAAACCGGGGGGGACTGTCACAGTTTCGCCAAACCTACACAGCCACACTTTAATTCTGTGTAGATTTAGTGTAACACAGCGAATACATGGTCGTTTCTGCAAAAGCTATTCTCAGAACTATAGGTACCATAAAGTGATATCAAACATATATTTATAAGATTTACTCTGCATTGGTTTTCTTATCTGTCGTCGTCACTTCTGTCACTCAACTGTATATTCAGGAACTCTGAGGCAAGGAAACTTGACGATTTTCACCCCATCTGTAGTGGGGTGCAAACAGCTCGCGTGCTAATGTCAGATTACCTACGGACTATCTCCTCTCAATGGAGCTCAGAACCACCCAGCAAAACCGGGGGGGACTGTCACAGTTTCGCCAAACCTACACAGCCACACTTTAATTCTGTGTAGATTTAGTGTAACACAGCGAATACATGGTCGTTTCTGCAAAAGCTATTCTCAGAACTATAGGTACCATAAAGTGATATCAAACATATATTTATAAGATTTACTCTGCATTGGTTTTCTTATCTGTCGTCGTCACTTCTGTCACTCAACTGTATATTCAGGAACTCTGAGGCAAGGAAACTTGACGATTTTCACCCCATCTGTAGTGGGGTGCAAACAGCTCGCGTGCTAATGCCAGATTACCTACGGACTATCTCCTCCCAATGGAGCTCAGAACCACCCAGCAAAACCGGGGGGGACTGTCACAGTTTCGCCAAACCTACACAGCCACACTTTAATTCTGTGCAGATTTAGTGTAACACAGCGAATACATGGTCATTTCTGCAAAAGCTATTCTCAGAACTATAGGTACCATAAAGTGACATCAAATATATGTTTATTAGATTTGTTTTGGATTAGTTTTCTTGTCTGTCATCATGACTCGTGTTAGCTCTACACCGAGACAATTTGCCTTCATGTTCAGTCAGTTAATGCTACCAACTGAGTACGTTTCCTTAACTTTGCTCCTTTTTCCTTTAAATACCATCCTTTTATACCCAGGGACACATTACCGAGCAGGTCTTACCTTTACAGACTGATACAGCTCAATTCCTCTTTTAGTCTTTGCAGGAAACTATTATGCACCCTTAACTGCGAGCAGGCGCAACACTGGGCGTCGGTCCTTCTTCTATGCAGGGACCCAAGATTTTGACCATTTTAAAAACCTTTGGTGGGAAACTATTGGCCACTCTTAGCTAAGTTGAGGCACCAAGTTTGGCACTCTGAGACCATCGTTAAAGGGTCTCTGTTGTCTAGGCAACAACACTGGGCGTCGGTCCCCATTCTATGCAGAGACTTAAGATTTTGACCATTTTCAAAATCTTTGGTGTGAAACTATTGGCCACTCTTAGCTAAGTCGAGGCACCAAGTTTGGCACTCTGAGACCATCGTTAAAAGCTCTCGGTTGTCTAGGCAACAACACTGGGCGTCGGTCCCCCTTCTATGCAGAGACTTCAGATTTTAACCATTTTCAAAACCTTTGGTGGGAAACTATTGGCC
>NW_027670918.1:0-17052 GCF_964199315.1 Orbicella franksi
AGAATTTCTTAGTTAATCAGACCTTATAATTTTTATTCTCATTGAATTGATTCTCATTTGAACTCTTAAGAAAGTTGAGAAGTGACTCTTGGATCCCTCTGAATAGGATCTTAGTTTATTCTCAGTGAATTGATTCTCATTTGAACTCTTCATAGAAAGTTGAGAAGTGAATTAATAGGGAGGGGGGTGCATGATCAAAGCTGCAGACTTGCCTTTTATTGTACATGCCATCAGGCTTTGAAGCCTTAATTTTCAAGTGTTAGATGTCTTGAGAATTTCTTAGTTAATCAGACCTTATAATTTTTATTCTCATTGAATTGATTCTCATTTGAACTCTTAAGAAAGTTGAGAAGTGACTCTTGGATCCCTCTGAATAGGATCTTAGTTTATTCTCAGTGAATTGATTCTCATTTGAACTCTTCATAGAAAGTTGAGAAGTGAATTAATAGGGAGGGGGGTGCATGATCAAAGCTGCAGACTTGCCTTTTATTGTACATGCCATCAGGCTTTGAAGCCTTAATTTTCAAGTCAGCGCGTGTCATAGATGTCTTGAGAATTTCTTAGTTAATCAGACCTTATAATTTTTATTCTCATTGAATTGATTCTCATTTGAACTCTTAAGAAAGTTGAGAAGTGACTCTTGGATCCCTCTGAATAGGATCTTAGTTTATTCTCAGTGAATTGATTCTCATTTGAACTCTTCATAGAAAGTTGAGAAGTGAATTAATAGGGAGGGGGGTGCATGATCAAAGCTGCAGACTTGCCTTTTATTGTACATGCCATCAGGCTTTGAAGCCTTAATTTTCAAGTCAGCGCGTGTCATAGATGTCTTGAGAATTTCTTAGTTAATCAGACCTTATAATTTTTATTCTCATTGAATTGATTCTCATTTGAACTCTTAAGAAAGTTGAGAAGTGACTCTTGGATCCCTCTGAATAGGATCTTAGTTTATTCTCAGTGAATTGATTCTCATTTGAACTCTTCATAGAAAGTTGAGAAGTGAATTAATAGGGAGGGGGGTGCATGATCAAAGCTGCAGACTTGCCTTTTATTGTACATGCCATCAGGCTTTGAAGCCTTAATTTTCAAGTCAGCGCGTGTCATAGATGTCTTGAGAATTTCTTAGTTAATCAGACCTTATAATTTTTATTCTCATTGAATTGATTCTCATTTGAACTCTTAAGAAAGTTGAGAAGTGACTCTTGGATCCCTCTGAATAGGATCTTAGTTTATTCTCAGTGAATTGATTCTCATTTGAACTCTTCATAGAAAGTTGAGAAGTGAATTAATAGGGAGGGGGGTGCATGATCAAAGCTGCAGACTTGCCTTTTATTGTACATGCCATCAGGCTTTGAAGCCTTAATTTTCAAGTCAGCGCGTGTCATAGATGTCTTGAGAATTTCTTAGTTAATCAGACCTTATAATTTTTATTCTCATTGAATTGATTCTCATTTGAACTCTTAAGAAAGTTGAGAAGTGACTCTTGGATCCCTCTGAATAGGATCTTAGTTTATTCTCAGTGAATTGATTCTCATTTGAACTCTTCATAGAAAGTTGAGAAGTGAATTAATAGGGAGGGGGGTGCATGATCAAAGCTGCAGACTTGCCTTTTATTGTACATGCCATCAGGCTTTGAAGCCTTAATTTTCAAGTCAGCGCGTGTCATAGATGTCTTGAGAATTTCTTAGTTAATCAGACCTTATAATTTTTATTCTCATTGAATTGATTCTCATTTGAACTCTTAAGAAAGTTGAGAAGTGACTCTTGGATCCCTCTGAATAGGATCTTAGTTTATTCTCAGTGAATTGATTCTCATTTGAACTCTTCATAGAAAGTTGAGAAGTGAATTAATAGGGAGGGGGGTGCATGATCAAAGCTGCAGACTTGCCTTTTATTGTACATGCCATCAGGCTTTGAAGCCTTAATTTTCAAGTCAGCGCGTGTCATAGATGTCTTGAGAATTTCTTAGTTAATCAGACCTTATAATTTTTATTCTCATTGAATTGATTCTCATTTGAACTCTTAAGAAAGTTGAGAAGTGACTCTTGGATCCCTCTGAATAGGATCTTAGTTTATTCTCAGTGAATTGATTCTCATTTGAACTCTTCATAGAAAGTTGAGAAGTGAATTAATAGGGAGGGGGGTGCATGATCAAAGCTGCAGACTTGCCTTTTATTGTACATGCCATCAGGCTTTGAAGCCTTAATTTTCAAGTCAGCGCGTGTCATAGATGTCTTGAGAATTTCTTAGTTAATCAGACCTTATAATTTTTATTCTCATTGAATTGATTCTCATTTGAACTCTTAAGAAAGTTGAGAAGTGACTCTTGGATCCCTCTGAATAGGATCTTAGTTTATTCTCAGTGAATTGATTCTCATTTGAACTCTTCATAGAAAGTTGAGAAGTGAATTAATAGGGAGGGGGGTGCATGATCAAAGCTGCAGACTTGCCTTTTATTGTACATGCCATCAGGCTTTGAAGCCTTAATTTTCAAGTCAGCGCGTGTCATAGATGTCTTGAGAATTTCTTAGTTAATCAGACCTTATAATTTTTATTCTCATTGAATTGATTCTCATTTGAACTCTTAAGAAAGTTGAGAAGTGACTCTTGGATCCCTCTGAATAGGATCTTAGTTTATTCTCAGTGAATTGATTCTCATTTGAACTCTTCATAGAAAGTTGAGAAGTGAATTAATAGGGAGGGGGGTGCATGATCAAAGCTGCAGACTTGCCTTTTATTGTACATGCCATCAGGCTTTGAAGCCTTAATTTTCAAGTCAGCGCGTGTCATAGATGTCTTGAGAATTTCTTAGTTAATCAGACCTTATAATTTTTATTCTCATTGAATTGATTCTCATTTGAACTCTTAAGAAAGTTGAGAAGTGACTCTTGGATCCCTCTGAATAGGATCTTAGTTTATTCTCAGTGAATTGATTCTCATTTGAACTCTTCATAGAAAGTTGAGAAGTGAATTAATAGGGAGGGGGGTGCATGATCAAAGCTGCAGACTTGCCTTTTATTGTACATGCCATCAGGCTTTGAAGCCTTAATTTTCAAGTCAGCGCGTGTCATAGATGTCTTGAGAATTTCTTAGTTAATCAGACCTTATAATTTTTATTCTCATTGAATTGATTCTCATTTGAACTCTTAAGAAAGTTGAGAAGTGACTCTTGGATCCCTCTGAATAGGATCTTAGTTTATTCTCAGTGAATTGATTCTCATTTGAACTCTTCATAGAAAGTTGAGAAGTGAATTAATAGGGAGGGGGGTGCATGATCAAAGCTGCAGACTTGCCTTTTATTGTACATGCCATCAGGCTTTGAAGCCTTAATTTTCAAGTCAGCGCGTGTCATAGATGTCTTGAGAATTTCTTAGTTAATCAGACCTTATAATTTTTATTCTCATTGAATTGATTCTCATTTGAACTCTTAAGAAAGTTGAGAAGTGACTCTTGGATCCCTCTGAATAGGATCTTAGTTTATTCTCAGTGAATTGATTCTCATTTGAACTCTTCATAGAAAGTTGAGAAGTGAATTAATAGGGAGGGGGGTGCATGATCAAAGCTGCAGACTTGCCTTTTATTGTACATGCCATCAGGCTTTGAAGCCTTAATTTTCAAGTCAGCGCGTGTCATAGATGTCTTGAGAATTTCTTAGTTAATCAGACCTTATAATTTTTATTCTCATTGAATTGATTCTCATTTGAACTCTTAAGAAAGTTGAGAAGTGACTCTTGGATCCCTCTGAATAGGATCTTAGTTTATTCTCAGTGAATTGATTCTCATTTGAACTCTTCATAGAAAGTTGAGAAGTGAATTAATAGGGAGGGGGGTGCATGATCAAAGCTGCAGACTTGCCTTTTATTGTACATGCCATCAGGCTTTGAAGCCTTAATTTTCAAGTCAGCGCGTGTCATAGATGTCTTGAGAATTTCTTAGTTAATCAGACCTTATAATTTTTATTCTCATTGAATTGATTCTCATTTGAACTCTTAAGAAAGTTGAGAAGTGACTCTTGGATCCCTCTGAATAGGATCTTAGTTTATTCTCAGTGAATTGATTCTCATTTGAACTCTTCATAGAAAGTTGAGAAGTGAATTAATAGGGAGGGGGGTGCATGATCAAAGCTGCAGACTTGCCTTTTATTGTACATGCCATCAGGCTTTGAAGCCTTAATTTTCAAGTCAGCGCGTGTCATAGATGTCTTGAGAATTTCTTAGTTAATCAGACCTTATAATTTTTATTCTCATTGAATTGATTCTCATTTGAACTCTTAAGAAAGTTGAGAAGTGACTCTTGGATCCCTCTGAATAGGATCTTAGTTTATTCTCAGTGAATTGATTCTCATTTGAACTCTTCATAGAAAGTTGAGAAGTGAATTAATAGGGAGGGGGGTGCATGATCAAAGCTGCAGACTTGCCTTTTATTGTACATGCCATCAGGCTTTGAAGCCTTAATTTTCAAGTCAGCGCGTGTCATAGATGTCTTGAGAATTTCTTAGTTAATCAGACCTTATAATTTTTATTCTCATTGAATTGATTCTCATTTGAACTCTTAAGAAAGTTGAGAAGTGACTCTTGGATCCCTCTGAATAGGATCTTAGTTTATTCTCAGTGAATTGATTCTCATTTGAACTCTTCATAGAAAGTTGAGAAGTGAATTAATAGGGAGGGGGGTGCATGATCAAAGCTGCAGACTTGCCTTTTATTGTACATGCCATCAGGCTTTGAAGCCTTAATTTTCAAGTCAGCGCGTGTCATAGATGTCTTGAGAATTTCTTAGTTAATCAGACCTTATAATTTTTATTCTCATTGAATTGATTCTCATTTGAACTCTTAAGAAAGTTGAGAAGTGACTCTTGGATCCCTCTGAATAGGATCTTAGTTTATTCTCAGTGAATTGATTCTCATTTGAACTCTTCATAGAAAGTTGAGAAGTGAATTAATAGGGAGGGGGGTGCATGATCAAAGCTGCAGACTTGCCTTTTATTGTACATGCCATCAGGCTTTGAAGCCTTAATTTTCAAGTCAGCGCGTGTCATAGATGTCTTGAGAATTTCTTAGTTAATCAGACCTTATAATTTTTATTCTCATTGAATTGATTCTCATTTGAACTCTTAAGAAAGTTGAGAAGTGACTCTTGGATCCCTCTGAATAGGATCTTAGTTTATTCTCAGTGAATTGATTCTCATTTGAACTCTTCATAGAAAGTTGAGAAGTGAATTAATAGGGAGGGGGGTGCATGATCAAAGCTGCAGACTTGCCTTTTATTGTACATGCCATCAGGCTTTGAAGCCTTAATTTTCAAGTCAGCGCGTGTCATAGATGTCTTGAGAATTTCTTAGTTAATCAGACCTTATAATTTTTATTCTCATTGAATTGATTCTCATTTGAACTCTTAAGAAAGTTGAGAAGTGACTCTTGGATCCCTCTGAATAGGATCTTAGTTTATTCTCAGTGAATTGATTCTCATTTGAACTCTTCATAGAAAGTTGAGAAGTGAATTAATAGGGAGGGGGGTGCATGATCAAAGCTGCAGACTTGCCTTTTATTGTACATGCCATCAGGCTTTGAAGCCTTAATTTTCAAGTCAGCGCGTGTCATAGATGTCTTGAGAATTTCTTAGTTAATCAGACCTTATAATTTTTATTCTCATTGAATTGATTCTCATTTGAACTCTTAAGAAAGTTGAGAAGTGACTCTTGGATCCCTCTGAATAGGATCTTAGTTTATTCTCAGTGAATTGATTCTCATTTGAACTCTTCATAGAAAGTTGAGAAGTGAATTAATAGGGAGGGGGGTGCATGATCAAAGCTGCAGACTTGCCTTTTATTGTACATGCCATCAGGCTTTGAAGCCTTAATTTTCAAGTCAGCGCGTGTCATAGATGTCTTGAGAATTTCTTAGTTAATCAGACCTTATAATTTTTATTCTCATTGAATTGATTCTCATTTGAACTCTTAAGAAAGTTGAGAAGTGACTCTTGGATCCCTCTGAATAGGATCTTAGTTTATTCTCAGTGAATTGATTCTCATTTGAACTCTTCATAGAAAGTTGAGAAGTGAATTAATAGGGAGGGGGGTGCATGATCAAAGCTGCAGACTTGCCTTTTATTGTACATGCCATCAGGCTTTGAAGCCTTAATTTTCAAGTCAGCGCGTGTCATAGATGTCTTGAGAATTTCTTAGTTAATCAGACCTTATAATTTTTATTCTCATTGAATTGATTCTCATTTGAACTCTTAAGAAAGTTGAGAAGTGACTCTTGGATCCCTCTGAATAGGATCTTAGTTTATTCTCAGTGAATTGATTCTCATTTGAACTCTTCATAGAAAGTTGAGAAGTGAATTAATAGGGAGGGGGGTGCATGATCAAAGCTGCAGACTTGCCTTTTATTGTACATGCCATCAGGCTTTGAAGCCTTAATTTTCAAGTCAGCGCGTGTCATAGATGTCTTGAGAATTTCTTAGTTAATCAGACCTTATAATTTTTATTCTCATTGAATTGATTCTCATTTGAACTCTTAAGAAAGTTGAGAAGTGACTCTTGGATCCCTCTGAATAGGATCTTAGTTTATTCTCAGTGAATTGATTCTCATTTGAACTCTTCATAGAAAGTTGAGAAGTGAATTAATAGGGAGGGGGGTGCATGATCAAAGCTGCAGACTTGCCTTTTATTGTACATGCCATCAGGCTTTGAAGCCTTAATTTTCAAGTCAGCGCGTGTCATAGATGTCTTGAGAATTTCTTAGTTAATCAGACCTTATAATTTTTATTCTCATTGAATTGATTCTCATTTGAACTCTTAAGAAAGTTGAGAAGTGACTCTTGGATCCCTCTGAATAGGATCTTAGTTTATTCTCAGTGAATTGATTCTCATTTGAACTCTTCATAGAAAGTTGAGAAGTGAATTAATAGGGAGGGGGGTGCATGATCAAAGCTGCAGACTTGCCTTTTATTGTACATGCCATCAGGCTTTGAAGCCTTAATTTTCAAGTCAGCGCGTGTCATAGATGTCTTGAGAATTTCTTAGTTAATCAGACCTTATAATTTTTATTCTCATTGAATTGATTCTCATTTGAACTCTTAAGAAAGTTGAGAAGTGACTCTTGGATCCCTCTGAATAGGATCTTAGTTTATTCTCAGTGAATTGATTCTCATTTGAACTCTTCATAGAAAGTTGAGAAGTGAATTAATAGGGAGGGGGGTGCATGATCAAAGCTGCAGACTTGCCTTTTATTGTACATGCCATCAGGCTTTGAAGCCTTAATTTTCAAGTCAGCGCGTGTCATAGATGTCTTGAGAATTTCTTAGTTAATCAGACCTTATAATTTTTATTCTCATTGAATTGATTCTCATTTGAACTCTTAAGAAAGTTGAGAAGTGACTCTTGGATCCCTCTGAATAGGATCTTAGTTTATTCTCAGTGAATTGATTCTCATTTGAACTCTTCATAGAAAGTTGAGAAGTGAATTAATAGGGAGGGGGGTGCATGATCAAAGCTGCAGACTTGCCTTTTATTGTACATGCCATCAGGCTTTGAAGCCTTAATTTTCAAGTCAGCGCGTGTCATAGATGTCTTGAGAATTTCTTAGTTAATCAGACCTTATAATTTTTATTCTCATTGAATTGATTCTCATTTGAACTCTTAAGAAAGTTGAGAAGTGACTCTTGGATCCCTCTGAATAGGATCTTAGTTTATTCTCAGTGAATTGATTCTCATTTGAACTCTTCATAGAAAGTTGAGAAGTGAATTAATAGGGAGGGGGGTGCATGATCAAAGCTGCAGACTTGCCTTTTATTGTACATGCCATCAGGCTTTGAAGCCTTAATTTTCAAGTCAGCGCGTGTCATAGATGTCTTGAGAATTTCTTAGTTAATCAGACCTTATAATTTTTATTCTCATTGAATTGATTCTCATTTGAACTCTTAAGAAAGTTGAGAAGTGACTCTTGGATCCCTCTGAATAGGATCTTAGTTTATTCTCAGTGAATTGATTCTCATTTGAACTCTTCATAGAAAGTTGAGAAGTGAATTAATAGGGAGGGGGGTGCATGATCAAAGCTGCAGACTTGCCTTTTATTGTACATGCCATCAGGCTTTGAAGCCTTAATTTTCAAGTCAGCGCGTGTCATAGATGTCTTGAGAATTTCTTAGTTAATCAGACCTTATAATTTTTATTCTCATTGAATTGATTCTCATTTGAACTCTTAAGAAAGTTGAGAAGTGACTCTTGGATCCCTCTGAATAGGATCTTAGTTTATTCTCAGTGAATTGATTCTCATTTGAACTCTTCATAGAAAGTTGAGAAGTGAATTAATAGGGAGGGGGGTGCATGATCAAAGCTGCAGACTTGCCTTTTATTGTACATGCCATCAGGCTTTGAAGCCTTAATTTTCAAGTCAGCGCGTGTCATAGATGTCTTGAGAATTTCTTAGTTAATCAGACCTTATAATTTTTATTCTCATTGAATTGATTCTCATTTGAACTCTTAAGAAAGTTGAGAAGTGACTCTTGGATCCCTCTGAATAGGATCTTAGTTTATTCTCAGTGAATTGATTCTCATTTGAACTCTTCATAGAAAGTTGAGAAGTGAATTAATAGGGAGGGGGGTGCATGATCAAAGCTGCAGACTTGCCTTTTATTGTACATGCCATCAGGCTTTGAAGCCTTAATTTTCAAGTCAGCGCGTGTCATAGATGTCTTGAGAATTTCTTAGTTAATCAGACCTTATAATTTTTATTCTCATTGAATTGATTCTCATTTGAACTCTTAAGAAAGTTGAGAAGTGACTCTTGGATCCCTCTGAATAGGATCTTAGTTTATTCTCAGTGAATTGATTCTCATTTGAACTCTTCATAGAAAGTTGAGAAGTGAATTAATAGGGAGGGGGGTGCATGATCAAAGCTGCAGACTTGCCTTTTATTGTACATGCCATCAGGCTTTGAAGCCTTAATTTTCAAGTCAGCGCGTGTCATAGATGTCTTGAGAATTTCTTAGTTAATCAGACCTTATAATTTTTATTCTCATTGAATTGATTCTCATTTGAACTCTTAAGAAAGTTGAGAAGTGACTCTTGGATCCCTCTGAATAGGATCTTAGTTTATTCTCAGTGAATTGATTCTCATTTGAACTCTTCATAGAAAGTTGAGAAGTGAATTAATAGGGAGGGGGGTGCATGATCAAAGCTGCAGACTTGCCTTTTATTGTACATGCCATCAGGCTTTGAAGCCTTAATTTTCAAGTCAGCGCGTGTCATAGATGTCTTGAGAATTTCTTAGTTAATCAGACCTTATAATTTTTATTCTCATTGAATTGATTCTCATTTGAACTCTTAAGAAAGTTGAGAAGTGACTCTTGGATCCCTCTGAATAGGATCTTAGTTTATTCTCAGTGAATTGATTCTCATTTGAACTCTTCATAGAAAGTTGAGAAGTGAATTAATAGGGAGGGGGGTGCATGATCAAAGCTGCAGACTTGCCTTTTATTGTACATGCCATCAGGCTTTGAAGCCTTAATTTTCAAGTCAGCGCGTGTCATAGATGTCTTGAGAATTTCTTAGTTAATCAGACCTTATAATTTTTATTCTCATTGAATTGATTCTCATTTGAACTCTTAAGAAAGTTGAGAAGTGACTCTTGGATCCCTCTGAATAGGATCTTAGTTTATTCTCAGTGAATTGATTCTCATTTGAACTCTTCATAGAAAGTTGAGAAGTGAATTAATAGGGAGGGGGGTGCATGATCAAAGCTGCAGACTTGCCTTTTATTGTACATGCCATCAGGCTTTGAAGCCTTAATTTTCAAGTCAGCGCGTGTCATAGATGTCTTGAGAATTTCTTAGTTAATCAGACCTTATAATTTTTATTCTCATTGAATTGATTCTCATTTGAACTCTTAAGAAAGTTGAGAAGTGACTCTTGGATCCCTCTGAATAGGATCTTAGTTTATTCTCAGTGAATTGATTCTCATTTGAACTCTTCATAGAAAGTTGAGAAGTGAATTAATAGGGAGGGGGGTGCATGATCAAAGCTGCAGACTTGCCTTTTATTGTACATGCCATCAGGCTTTGAAGCCTTAATTTTCAAGTCAGCGCGTGTCATAGATGTCTTGAGAATTTCTTAGTTAATCAGACCTTATAATTTTTATTCTCATTGAATTGATTCTCATTTGAACTCTTAAGAAAGTTGAGAAGTGACTCTTGGATCCCTCTGAATAGGATCTTAGTTTATTCTCAGTGAATTGATTCTCATTTGAACTCTTCATAGAAAGTTGAGAAGTGAATTAATAGGGAGGGGGGTGCATGATCAAAGCTGCAGACTTGCCTTTTATTGTACATGCCATCAGGCTTTGAAGCCTTAATTTTCAAGTCAGCGCGTGTCATAGATGTCTTGAGAATTTCTTAGTTAATCAGACCTTATAATTTTTATTCTCATTGAATTGATTCTCATTTGAACTCTTAAGAAAGTTGAGAAGTGACTCTTGGATCCCTCTGAAGGATCTTAGTTTATTCTCAGTGAATTGATTCTCATTTGAACTCTTCATAGAAAGTTGAGAAGTGAATTAATAGGGAGGGGGGTGCATGATCAAAGCTGCAGACTTGCCTTTTATTGTACATGCCATCAGGCTTTGAAGCCTTAATTTTCAAGTCAGCGCGTGTCATAGATGTCTTGAGAATTTCTTAGTTAATCAGACCTTATAATTTTTATTCTCATTGAATTGATTCTCATTTGAACTCTTAAGAAAGTTGAGAAGTGACTCTTGGATCCCTCTGAATAGGATCTTAGTTTATTCTCAGTGAATTTATTCTCATTTGAACTCTTGATAGAAAGTTGAGAAGTGAATTAATAGGGAGGGGGGTGCATGATCAAAGCTGCAGACTTGCCTTTTATTGTACATGCCATCAGGCTTTGAAGCCTTAATTTTCAAGTCAGCGCGTGTCATAGATGTCTTGAGAATTTCTTAGTTAATCAGACCTTATAATTTTTATTCTCATTGAATTGATTCTCATTTGAACTCTTAAGAAAGTTGAGAAGTGACTCTTGGATCCCTCTGAATAGGATCTTAGTTTATTCTCAGTGAATTTATTCTCATTTGAACTCTTGATAGAAAGTTGAGAAGTGAATTAATAGGGAGGGGGGTGCATGATCAAAGCTGCAGACTTGCCTTTTATTGTACATGCCATCAGGCTTTGAAGCCTTAATTTTCAAGTCAGCGCGTGTCATAGATGTCTTGAGAATTTCTTAGTTAATCAGACCTTATAATTTTTATTCTCATTGAATTGATTCTCATTTGAACTCTTAAGAAAGTTGAGAAGTGACTCTTGGATCCCTCTGAATAGGATCTTAGTTTATTCTCAGTGAATTTATTCTCATTTGAACTCTTGATAGAAAGTTGAGAAGTGAATTAATAGGGAGGGGGGTGCATGATCAAAGCTGCAGACTTGCCTTTTATTGTACATGCCATCAGGCTTTGAAGCCTTAATTTTCAAGTCAGCGCGTGTCATAGATGTCTTGAGAATTTCTTAGTTAATCAGACCTTATAATTTTTATTCTCATTGAATTGATTCTCATTTGAACTCTTAAGAAAGTTGAGAAGTGACTCTTGGATCCCTCTGAATAGGATCTTAGTTTATTCTCAGTGAATTTATTCTCATTTGAACTCTTGATAGAAAGTTGAGAAGTGAATTAATAGGGAGGGGGGTGCATGATCAAAGCTGCAGACTTGCCTTTTATTGTACATGCCATCAGGCTTTGAAGCCTTAATTTTCAAGTCAGCGCGTGTCATAGATGTCTTGAGAATTTCTTAGTTAATCAGACCTTATAATTTTTATTCTCATTGAATTGATTCTCATTTGAACTCTTAAGAAAGTTGAGAAGTGACTCTTGGATCCCTCTGAATAGGATCTTAGTTTATTCTCAGTGAATTTATTCTCATTTGAACTCTTGATAGAAAGTTGAGAAGTGAATTAATAGGGAGGGGGGTGCATGATCAAAGCTGCAGACTTGCCTTTTATTGTACATGCCATCAGGCTTTGAAGCCTTAATTTTCAAGTCAGCGCGTGTCATAGATGTCTTGAGAATTTCTTAGTTAATCAGACCTTATAATTTTTATTCTCATTGAATTGATTCTCATTTGAACTCTTAAGAAAGTTGAGAAGTGACTCTTGGATCCCTCTGAATAGGATCTTAGTTTATTCTCAGTGAATTTATTCTCATTTGAACTCTTGATAGAAAGTTGAGAAGTGAATTAATAGGGAGGGGGGTGCATGATCAAAGCTGCAGACTTGCCTTTTATTGTACATGCCATCAGGCTTTGAAGCCTTAATTTTCAAGTCAGCGCGTGTCATAGATGTCTTGAGAATTTCTTAGTTAATCAGACCTTATAATTTTTATTCTCATTGAATTGATTCTCATTTGAACTCTTAAGAAAGTTGAGAAGTGACTCTTGGATCCCTCTGAATAGGATCTTAGTTTATTCTCAGTGAATTTATTCTCATTTGAACTCTTGATAGAAAGTTGAGAAGTGAATTAATAGGGAGGGGGGTGCATGATCAAAGCTGCAGACTTGCCTTTTATTGTACATGCCATCAGGCTTTGAAGCCTTAATTTTCAAGTCAGCGCGTGTCATAGATGTCTTGAGAATTTCTTAGTTAATCAGACCTTATAATTTTTATTCTCATTGAATTGATTCTCATTTGAACTCTTAAGAAAGTTGAGAAGTGACTCTTGGATCCCTCTGAATAGGATCTTAGTTTATTCTCAGTGAATTTATTCTCATTTGAACTCTTGATAGAAAGTTGAGAAGTGAATTAATAGGGAGGGGGGTGCATGATCAAAGCTGCAGACTTGCCTTTTATTGTACATGCCATCAGGCTTTGAAGCCTTAATTTTCAAGTCAGCGCGTGTCATAGATGTCTTGAGAATTTCTTAGTTAATCAGACCTTATAATTTTTATTCTCATTGAATTGATTCTCATTTGAACTCTTAAGAAAGTTGAGAAGTGACTCTTGGATCCCTCTGAATAGGATCTTAGTTTATTCTCAGTGAATTTATTCTCATTTGAACTCTTGATAGAAAGTTGAGAAGTGAATTAATAGGGAGGGGGGTGCATGATCAAAGCTGCAGACTTGCCTTTTATTGTACATGCCATCAGGCTTTGAAGCCTTAATTTTCAAGTCAGCGCGTGTCATAGATGTCTTGAGAATTTCTTAGTTAATCAGACCTTATAATTTTTATTCTCATTGAATTGATTCTCATTTGAACTCTTAAGAAAGTTGAGAAGTGACTCTTGGATCCCTCTGAATAGGATCTTAGTTTATTCTCAGTGAATTTATTCTCATTTGAACTCTTGATAGAAAGTTGAGAAGTGAATTAATAGGGAGGGGGGTGCATGATCAAAGCTGCAGACTTGCCTTTTATTGTACATGCCATCAGGCTTTGAAGCCTTAATTTTCAAGTCAGCGCGTGTCATAGATGTCTTGAGAATTTCTTAGTTAATCAGACCTTATAATTTTTATTCTCATTGAATTGATTCTCATTTGAACTCTTAAGAAAGTTGAGAAGTGACTCTTGGATCCCTCTGAATAGGATCTTAGTTTATTCTCAGTGAATTTATTCTCATTTGAACTCTTGATAGAAAGTTGAGAAGTGAATTAATAGGGAGGGGGGTGCATGATCAAAGCTGCAGACTTGCCTTTTATTGTACATGCCATCAGGCTTTGAAGCCTTAATTTTCAAGTCAGCGCGTGTCATAGATGTCTTGAGAATTTCTTAGTTAATCAGACCTTATAATTTTTATTCTCATTGAATTGATTCTCATTTGAACTCTTAAGAAAGTTGAGAAGTGACTCTTGGATCCCTCTGAATAGGATCTTAGTTTATTCTCAGTGAATTTATTCTCATTTGAACTCTTGATAGAAAGTTGAGAAGTGAATTAATAGGGAGGGGGGTGCATGATCAAAGCTGCAGACTTGCCTTTTATTGTACATGCCATCAGGCTTTGAAGCCTTAATTTTCAAGTCAGCGCGTGTCATAGATGTCTTGAGAATTTCTTAGTTAATCAGACCTTATAATTTTTATTCTCATTGAATTGATTCTCATTTGAACTCTTAAGAAAGTTGAGAAGTGACTCTTGGATCCCTCTGAATAGGATCTTAGTTTATTCTCAGTGAATTTATTCTCATTTGAACTCTTGATAGAAAGTTGAGAAGTGAATTAATAGGGAGGGGGGTGCATGATCAAAGCTGCAGACTTGCCTTTTATTGTACATGCCATCAGGCTTTGAAGCCTTAATTTTCAAGTCAGCGCGTGTCATAGATGTCTTGAGAATTTCTTAGTTAATCAGACCTTATAATTTTTATTCTCATTGAATTGATTCTCATTTGAACTCTTAAGAAAGTTGAGAAGTGACTCTTGGATCCCTCTGAATAGGATCTTAGTTTATTCTCAGTGAATTTATTCTCATTTGAACTCTTGATAGAAAGTTGAGAAGTGAATTAATAGGGAGGGGGGTGCATGATCAAAGCTGCAGACTTGCCTTTTATTGTACATGCCATCAGGCTTTGAAGCCTTAATTTTCAAGTCAGCGCGTGTCATAGATGTCTTGAGAATTTCTTAGTTAATCAGACCTTATAATTTTTATTCTCATTGAATTGATTCTCATTTGAACTCTTAAGAAAGTTGAGAAGTGACTCTTGGATCCCTCTGAATAGGATCTTAGTTTATTCTCAGTGAATTTATTCTCATTTGAACTCTTGATAGAAAGTTGAGAAGTGAATTAATAGGGAGGGGGGTGCATGATCAAAGCTGCAGACTTGCCTTTTATTGTACATGCCATCAGGCTTTGAAGCCTTAATTTTCAAGTCAGCGCGTGTCATAGATGTCTTGAGAATTTCTTAGTTAATCAGACCTTATAATTTTTATTCTCATTGAATTGATTCTCATTTGAACTCTTAAGAAAGTTGAGAAGTGACTCTTGGATCCCTCTGAATAGGATCTTAGTTTATTCTCAGTGAATTTATTCTCATTTGAACTCTTGATAGAAAGTTGAGAAGTGAATTAATAGGGAGGGGGGTGCATGATCAAAGCTGCAGACTTGCCTTTTATTGTACATGCCATCAGGCTTTGAAGCCTTAATTTTCAAGTCAGCGCGTGTCATAGATGTCTTGAGAATTTCTTAGTTAATCAGACCTTATAATTTTTATTCTCATTGAATTGATTCTCATTTGAACTCTTAAGAAAGTTGAGAAGTGACTCTTGGATCCCTCTGAATAGGATCTTAGTTTATTCTCAGTGAATTTATTCTCATTTGAACTCTTGATAGAAAGTTGAGAAGTGAATTAATAGGGAGGGGGGTGCATGATCAAAGCTGCAGACTTGCCTTTTATTGTACATGCCATCAGGCTTTGAAGCCTTAATTTTCAAGTCAGCGCGTGTCATAGATGTCTTGAGAATTTCTTAGTTAATCAGACCTTATAATTTTTATTCTCATTGAATTGATTCTCATTTGAACTCTTAAGAAAGTTGAGAAGTGACTCTTGGATCCCTCTGAATAGGATCTTAGTTTATTCTCAGTGAATTTATTCTCATTTGAACTCTTGATAGAAAGTTGAGAAGTGAATTAATAGGGAGGGGGGTGCATGATCAAAGCTGCAGACTTGCCTTTTATTGTACATGCCATCAGGCTTTGAAGCCTTAATTTTCAAGTCAGCGCGTGTCATAGATGTCTTGAGAATTTCTTAGTTAATCAGACCTTATAATTTTTATTCTCATTGAATTGATTCTCATTTGAACTCTTAAGAAAGTTGAGAAGTGACTCTTGGATCCCTCTGAATAGGATCTTAGTTTATTCTCAGTGAATTTATTCTCATTTGAACTCTTGATAGAAAGTTGAGAAGTGAATTAATAGGGAGGGGGGTGCATGATCAAAGCTGCAGACTTGCCTTTTATTGTACATGCCATCAGGCTTTGAAGCCTTAATTTTCAAGTCAGCGCGTGTCATAGATGTCTTGAGAATTTCTTAGTTAATCAGACCTTATAATTTTTATTCTCATTGAATTGATTCTCATTTGAACTCTTAAGAAAGTTGAGAAGTGACTCTTGGATCCCTCTGAATAGGATCTTAGTTTATTCTCAGTGAATTTATTCTCATTTGAACTCTTGATAGAAAGTTGAGAAGTGAATTAATAGGGAGGGGGGTGCATGATCAAAGCTGCAGACTTGCCTTTTATTGTACATGCCATCAGGCTTTGAAGCCTTAATTTTCAAGTCAGCGCGTGTCATAGATGTCTTGAGAATTTCTTAGTTAATCAGACCTTATAATTTTTATTCTCATTGAATTGATTCTCATTTGAACTCTTAAGAAAGTTGAGAAGTGACTCTTGGATCCCTCTGAATAGGATCTTAGTTTATTCTCAGTGAATTTATTCTCATTTGAACTCTTGATAGAAAGTTGAGAAGTGAATTAATAGGGAGGGGGGTGCATGATCAAAGCTGCAGACTTGCCTTTTATTGTACATGCCATCAGGCTTTGAAGCCTTAATTTTCAAGTCAGCGCGTGTCATAGATGTCTTGAGAATTTCTTAGTTAATCAGACCTTATAATTTTTATTCTCATTGAATTGATTCTCATTTGAACTCTTAAGAAAGTTGAGAAGTGACTCTTGGATCCCTCTGAATAGGATCTTAGTTTATTCTCAGTGAATTTATTCTCATTTGAACTCTTGATAGAAAGTTGAGAAGTGAATTAATAGGGAGGGGGGTGCATGATCAAAGCTGCAGACTTGCCTTTTATTGTACATGCCATCAGGCTTTGAAGCCTTAATTTTCAAGTCAGCGCGTGTCATAGATGTCTTGAGAATTTCTTAGTTAATCAGACCTTATAATTTTTATTCTCATTGAATTGATTCTCATTTGAACTCTTAAGAAAGTTGAGAAGTGACTCTTGGATCCCTCTGAATAGGATCTTAGTTTATTCTCAGTGAATTTATTCTCATTTGAACTCTTGATAGAAAGTTGAGAAGTGAATTAATAGGGAGGGGGGTGCATGATCAAAGCTGC
>NW_027670919.1:0-2500 GCF_964199315.1 Orbicella franksi
GTCAATCCTTACTATGTCTGGACCTGGTGAGTTTCCCCGTGTTGAGTCAAATTAAGCCGCAGGCTCCACTCCTGGTGGTGCCCTTCCGTCAATTCCTTTAAGTTTCAGCTTTGCAACCATACTTCCCCCGGAACCCAAAAACTTTGGTTTCCCATAAGGTGCCAAAGGGGTCATCCAATAACACCCTCTGATCCCTAGTTGGCATCGTTTATGGTTAGAACTAGGACGGTATCTGATCGTCTTCGATCCTCTAACTTTCGTTCTTGATTAATGAAAACATTCTTGGCAAATGCTTTCGCAGTAGTTCGTCTTTCGTAAATCCAAGAATTTCACCTCTGACAACGAAATACGAATGCCCCCAACTGTCTCTCTTAATCATTACTTCAGTTCCAGAAACCAACAAAATAGAACCAAAGTCCTATTCCATTATTCCATGCTTATGTATTCAAGCGCTGGCTTGCTTTGAACACTCTAATTTTTTCAAAGTAAACGTCGCAGATCCTATGCACACTCAGTTAAGAGCACACACAGTCTTTGCGAGGAAGAACAGCGCGGCCAGTAACATACCTTGCGGCAGACCGGCCGAGCCATCCCGAAATCCAACTACGAGCTTTTTAACTGCAACAACTTTAATATACGCTATTGGAGCTGGAATTACCGCGGCTGCTGGCACCAGACTTGCCCTCCAATGGATCCTCGTTAAAGGATTTAAGTTGTACTCATTCCAATTACAAGACTTGGAAAAGCCCTGTATTGTTATTTCTTGTCACTACCTCCCTGAGTCAGGATTGGGTAATTTGCGCGCCTGCTGCCTTCCTTGGATGTGGTAGCCGTTTCTCAGGCTCCCTCTCCGGAATCGAACCCTAATTCTCCGTCACCCGTTGCAACCATGGTAAGCCACTACCTTACCATCGACAGTTGATAGGGCAGAAATTTGAATGAAACATCGCCAGCTCAAGGCCGTGCGATTCGATCAGTTACTATGAATCACCAAAGAACCGGGCAGAACCCGCATTGGTTTTTAATCTAATAAATACATCCCTTCCAGAAGTCGGGACTTTTCGCATGTATTAGCTCTAGAATTACTACGGTTATCCAAGTAGTAATGGTACAATCAAATAAACGATAACTGATTTAATGAGCCATTCGCAGTTTCACAGTACAAGTGCTTATACTTAGACATGCATGGCTTAATCTTTGAGACAAGCATATGACTACTGGCAGGATCAACCAGGTAGCTATCCCTCAGGGAACCCGGCGGGAACCCTTTTGCGTCTGCTTCCTTTGAAAGGAGGCTGGCATTCCACCGTCAAGCTGCACTGGGAATCCTCCCGGCCATGGAAGACGCACGAGGCGTTCGACCCTGTCCGAGGGAAACCCGTTCTCTCTTTGCCACGTCTTTCCACTGCTTCACCCTAGTAAGCTTCCGGCATACCAGTGAGACAGCCAAGTCCACGGAATGCCGACAAGATACATCGGGGAAGAATGATTCTTCCGAATCTAAGCCGCTATTCTTGGCCAAAGGCCATCAGGTACAACATCCATCCGTTCTCTCGTTGTCCACACCGAGACAACTTGGCTACAAGTTCAGTCATTTCATGCTACCGACCGAGCAAGTTTAGTCGACTTTGCTCCTTTTTCCTCCAAATACCCTCCTTTCGTACCCGAGAACACATTACCGAGCAGGGCTTACTGTTACGGACCGATACAGCTCAATTGCTCTTTCGGTCTTTCCCGATGCCTGCCCTACATTATAACCCGAAACCGTCTATTCCCCCAACCAAGTTTAGACACTTAGAAAAATTTCGAAAATTTCGATTTTTCAAAACTGCTCCAAAGCGCTCCCCATGGCATTCCAAACATGCGTCACCATGTCAGAGTTACGAAAACGAAGAGATTTCCACGAAGATGACCGATGATTGCCGAAATTTTCTGACGAAAACCCGAAGCTCAAAGACCACACCCTAAAGAGCGCAAAATTGGGATTTTACACTTTTTCAAAACTTTTTGCAGGAAACTATTGGCCAGCTCGAGTCACGTGCAGGCGCTAAGTTTGGCGCTGTCACATCATCGTTAAGGGGGGTGAGCTACACTATCTTAAAACTGGGCGTCGGTCCCCCTATTCTATAAGCACCCTTAAGATTTTCACCATTTTCAAAACTTTTTGCGGGAAACGATTGGCCAGCTCGAGTTACGTGCAGGCACCAAGTTTGGCGCTGTCACATCATCGTTAAGGGGGTGTTCTACACTATCTTAAAACTGGGCGTCGGTCCCCCTATTCTATAAGCACCCTTAAGGTTTTCACCATTTTCAAAACTTTTTGCGGGAAACGATTGGCCAGCTCGAGTTACGTGCAGGCGCCAAGTTTCGCGCTGTCACATCATCGTTAAGGGGGGTGAGCTACACTATCTTAAAACTGGGCGTCGGTCCCCCTATTCTATAAGCACCCTTAAGATTTTCACCATTTTCAAAACTTTTTGCGGGAAACAATTGGCCAGCT